>NC_047115.1:22614109-22726609 GCF_902500255.1 Thalassophryne amazonica | reverse complement strand
TTTAACGATCAACCTACGAGGTTGGACACATAAGAAATTATTAATAGTGACTGACCAGTATTTCACAGCTCCTCTGACCGTGCCTGATCATCCTGGCGCCGCTCCACTGTCGCGTCTTTTTCCACTGAGTGACACCTCGGTGCAGGTGTCTTTTTCCGAGTGAAAAACACAGTTATGGGTAGTTGTTGGCGCTCTTTTTTCTTCTGGGCGAGAAGATTCTTATAAACAGACACGCAAAACGCAATGCGCGTGCTCTGCCTTTGCGGTGCCACGACCGGCCTGCTTGATGAGGACGCAGAACACAATGCGCTGTAAAAAAAAAACAAAAAAAAAACAAAAAAAAAACATGCAAAATTAGACTAAAAAATCCATGGAACTGCGAGGCCGCGAAAGGTGAACCGCGTTATAGCGAGGGACCACTGTATATATACATCTCAAAGCTAACTTTTTGGTTAGCTGTGGTCACCACTGCTAATGGATCATCTAAAACATCTCTGTTACAATATTCACACTGAGTGGAATTCTCATCAGATTTAACTTTGTACCCCGGTGTTAACACTTTTAGCAGCTGTTGGTAGCTTTACCTGTTAAGCCCCTTTCACACCGGGCCAACATAGATTTGGGTAATACAGTGTACTGACTACGCAGAGCTTGTGTAACCCTATGTCGAGTTTATGCAGCTCTATGTGGCAATACTCGGAGGGATACAAAAGGGTCCATGCAATGGATGCAAAAAAAATTAAACGTTTAATTTTTCACAGACTTTGCACCATAGAGCACCGGACGCAGTGCTCTACGCATGTCTATACAACACTCCGGTACTGTATGTAAGTGTATTCAACACTGCACTACTGTACACCATGCCTCCACAATTGTACACAACCCTACGCCAGTCCGGCACAAAAATCCTTTTAAGTTTTTATCAGTGCATACCTGCATTGCTAGATTTTATTCATCCTGCTGAACTTTGCTGGCAGTGAAGCTTCAAAACCATGGCGGGCCAAGCTTCCCCATCCACTATAACTCCTCATTGATGGATAGTCAGCAATTGGACATGTTCACATACACTACGGATGGATCACGCGTGTGATCGCCGGCTGCAGCTCTTCCTTCACTTCCTTAAGTTCTCTCACGATTGTGGCACATTAAATAAAGCCTATTAACTTCTGGAAATAATGTATTCTGACTTTTTCCAATGTATCAAATCCATCTGTGTGTCTAGGCAGTCTGTAAAAACAGCGTCATGGAGCCAAGCTTCTCCCCCCCAGCAGGCAACTTATGCAGCCATTCCTGTATACTAGATATGCAGCACAATGTAACTCTATGCAGGCCAGTTATGAAAGGGGCTTTAGGTCCACTTAATGCGTGTTTACTGCAAAAATACCGAACTTATAACTTTTAATGTCCACAACAAATTAAAACATTCAGAGAACCACCTTGCGCTCCGCAAAAATATGATTTAATAAACACCTGAACCCATGCTAAGCGGTTTGGACTCTAAGAGAGGAGCATGTTCAGGCATCTTTCATCACACATGGACCCACCCCTAAATGGATTGCATTTATATAGCGCTTTTCCATCTGCATCAGACTCTCAAAGCGCTTTACAATAATGCCTCACATTCACCCCGATGTGAGGTGCTGCCATACAAGGTACTTGCTACACACTGGGAGCAACTAGGGGATTAAGAACCTTGCCCAAGGGCCCTTAGTGATTTTCCAGTCAGGCTGGGATTTGAACCGAGGATCCTCTGGTCTCAAGCCCAATGCTTAACCGCTAGACCATCACCTCCCCTTCACTCCTTTATGAGTTCTGCCATTTTGTTTGTTTGTTTATTTTCCAGGAATTGTGCCATTAGTGCAGCCTGGATACATTACATACATGCATTTATGACCTCGGAAAGATTTTATTTTATTTTTTTACATACAGCCTTTGATTTTCATACAAAAATTAAAAATTGAATACTTCATAACATTTCAGAATATCTGACATAGATAAAGGAAGCAGTATGGGTATGATAAACACAAATAAAGCCATTAAAAATGTATAAAACATAAACAACCATGATGTGCAATACAATAACTCTACATTAGCTTGGTCCCTTGTGGGTTAAAGTTTTTTTTTTTTTGGTAAGTTTCAGCACTCTGGGGCTTGATTCCTAATGGTGTTTTAATATGACTAAGGTTGTAAAGTTTCTTCTGTGTATGTTTGACAAATAGAGAACAACAGAGAGGAAAAGGAAGCAAGGATGTGAAAAGGATGAAAGTCACTGTGGATGAGTAACTGCTTGGTGAGGCGCAGACAAGGAAGATGTTGAGATCTCTTAAACAGACCTGATAGGGATTTCCTCCGCTGTCTGATTGAGATGACACTTTCCGACCTCCGTGCAGTTTCCATGATGGCACTTTATGCTAAGAGTCAGTCTGCATCAGTACTTCCTGCTTTTGCAGAACAACCTTTGTGATGTGTCCCAGATCATCACTGGCTAACTGGCAAAAACGTGTTAGCCCAAAACCAACATGACAACTGCCTGAAACCCTAAACAGCCAATCTGAGGTGAAACAAGAGGTGACGCAAAGGGAATGTTAGAAATTATAGCTGTTCGTGTAGGACTAATTTCACCATTTGGCACTCTTACTTGAATGGTAAATGTTTGATTCTGGAGCCCCTGATATCCATACATTGTTGGAGAAGATGCATTCAGTAGACAAATGTGGTGGCTCTGAATGGGATTCATTTGAGGACATTCAGCTGTCCTCTATAGTTTGCCAGGAAACGCTGCATTACAATGTTCATAAAAAGTGACATCTGCACAAATAACGTGGTAGCCTCCTGCTTTGGACCACGGTTGTGGCACGTGGCTTTTTTTCCCCCCAAAGGAACTAACCTCAGAATACCTCTGGCACAAACTGTTGCTCAAAATACATTTTTTAAAATAGAGATTTGTCAGTGGTGCTTTTGCACAATTCTGCTATTGTTTAATTGTGGAAACGACATGCTGCTCTCAATTACACCCAGTTCAGGGCAGATCCCATTCCCGTTTATTCTGATTGGACATGTTTTCTGGATTGCTCCAGTTCTGGTCAGGTGCAGTGTTATAATCACAGCAGGATAAACAAGAAGGGCAGCCATTAGAATGCATACTTTTGCCATCTTCTCATTGATGTGGGTGGCTGTTCAGTCTCTCCATCACTTGCATCCAGCCATGCACTGTGACTCCTTTGAATGATATTTAGAGTGTCCTCTGAAATGAAACACCTCCTCCTATGGACACTGGTGACTCCAATGCAGTCCTCAGCAGCTTTCAGAGTCTGGTTGCGGAAGAACTCCCACAGCTTATTCAGATCACCAGCTGTGTCCATGCCTGCAAGTCCTCCGGCCAGACGACATGCAAATTCCTGAGAAACAGTCTGACCATGAAGATTTAACCTTGTGCACTGTGAAGGCAGTACCCTGTGAGACTTCACCCGAATCCTCAAGTCTGCGGTCAAAATTCACAAACTGGGCACGTCTGTAGACCCGACAGTTCTGCAGAATTCTCCAGCATTTTTCCACAAGGACATGGTCGATCTCCTTGGCAACACTGCCCATATTAGAATACCATGTCCATCAGTGTACATCTGGATGTTGAAACCAGGGTCCAGCACCTCTGAGCCACCAGCTTTTTGCAAAGTCCAGAAGCATTGCACCATTTTCACTACAGTTTCCAGATCATTGCAGACCAAGGCAGTCCTCATAAGCAGCCCTGTCAGTGCCTGTGGCTGCATTAAAATAACACATGACCAATAAGATGTCACCTCTGGGGCCATCGTCAATCAGTGAATGAAGCTGTGAATAAAAGGTCTCCCTCACAGAAACATCACTCATCACAGTCGGAGCCTAGATTGACACAACACTCAGTGAATGTTTGAGCCTGAGCTTCATAATACGCTCACTGACCGGGGTAACATCTGGCACCATTGTTAGGAGCTGGTCTATAACAGCAACCATCACTCCCTCCTTTCACCAACTGTTGGAATGACCAGACCAAAAGTAGACGTATCCACTCAGAGATATCTGGCCATTTCCAGGTCTTCGCACTTCAGACATTGCAGTTACTGCAATGTGGAGGTTTCCAAGCTCCCTCTGCAGCAGTGGAAGATGGTCATCCTTGCTGAGTGATAGGATGTTCCAGGTGCATACCCACATGAGCTGCCTCAAGTTTGGACCCTTGGTGACCTCCTGTGGTTTCTTCTTCTCCTGAAATGAGGCTCCAGATGACTTTCCCCCACCCACTTCATAATACGCGCTACCTTTCGACAAAAGGCAGCGGCAGAGTTACTACCACGGACAGCGGAAACAGGAATCTTTCTTTTTTGTCTTGGAGCTGCGCAAGATGTTTTTACGGTGGCTGCAGTACTAATCCCGCCACCAACTCCTAAAGGGATGAACTGTGGGCTGGACGACCACCCACAGCTCCCGATGCAGAACCATGCCCAGGGTGCACACACAAATGAAATACACAACAGATTAAAATAAATAAAACACAATAAAATATGAATAAAATACACAAGCGCCGTCCCGCTTGTGTGAGCGCACACCGCGCGTACACTCACACAAACTAGGCGGCGCTTAGCTTTTAAACAAACATGGCGGAGTTTGTTTTGCTGACAGACGACGTTCTGATGCACGGCATGGCAGACTTCATCGTTAGAATTATTTTGGACTCCTACTTAAAGTTTGTGTTGGATTGTTGATGTCAAAGCAACAGTAACGCACCAAAGCTGGATTAATTTCTGACGTGATTTTTTTTTTTTGCTGCACTGAGGAGGTACCAAAAAGTAAGTCCCTTTTCTGTTGTTTGTAAATTAATATAATTTAAAAAGACAAGGATCTATTTTAGCTGTAATATAAAACAAATAATGAATGTTTTTACATTCTTTCAATGTAACGAATATTTAATTCGGTGAACGCTGGAACATACCATTCAACGAGGTGAATTTGTACCATTGAACTCATAAACATTCATTATTTGTATAACAGATTATTCGATTTGTTAGGGTATTTTATTGGCTTACCTTTGTCATCCAAAAAGTGTCCAACTCAGAAACAAGCTCCAAAGTTATGCTCAAACTCTGTCTGAACTCTTCACGCGCAGCGGATGTATCAACTACAAGGTTTTCAGTGAATCAACGATCAGAGAGTACTGCAGTCAGAACGTTGTCAGCAGATGTTAACAGCTATTTTGTGTGCGTGCCTTAAACTCCTCTCCTTTCATTGAGAAACAATGCGCTGTGGTCTGGTCTAATCTAGTCATCAAAAAAATTAACGGGAGAAATTTTCATTTGCAGACAAATTGTCGGCAGCTGCTGAATGTAATTAATAAAGTAACTCATAATCTAACTTGGTTATTTTTAAGATTTAGTACTCAGAAAAGTAACTATTAGTTACTTTGCTGATTGTTCAATCTTAAGAATAACCAAGTTAGATTACTAGTTGCCTTATTAGTTACATTACGTATTAGTTGCAAGTTTTCGACAGATTCTAATAAATTGCATAAAGCTGCTAATGAAGTAACTGCATAAAGTAACTATAAAACAACTAAAAAGTAACTTTTCAAAGTTATTTTGACAACACTGCAGGTGTCTCTCCATCAACGCATGGTCCTTCTGCTCTGGTCAACTATTTATATCTAGGTTACTGTAACTTTCCCTGCTAACCGCTTGCTAATTGTTCATTTAAATATAACGCAATGCTAAAATACCCTTGGCCATATGTGCTTAAACAAGGAAACTGAATGTGACCTTTTGATCTCTTAAAATAGGTCAAGGTTAGCCATCTTTGAACTTGTCCAAGGTCTGTGTTCCAAGAATGTTTCCTGTGAATTTGAAGACCTTGGCAGTAATAGGACTGGACTTAACGCTGAGCACAGACAGACGGATGTATCTTGAGTTTTGGTAGGTTTTCCGTGGACTTTGTCTTGTATGAGGTCAAACCTTTTCTTTTTCTTTTTCTTTTTTTGATCAATGGTGGCCTTAGGCACCGGAACCGCAATATTATCCAATTGTCAAAAAAGGTGGATTGGCAAGGCTTAAGGTATACAGCATTGAAAAAAATCAATGAGAGCTAAACCAGTTTTCTATGTCTTCAAAAAACCTCTTTCATGTACCTTTTGTGTGCCCAAACAAAAGTTTTCAAAAAGGCTTTATTCAAGAATGTCCTGCATGAATTCATTGAATCTCAATGTTGCGGTTATTCAGGTCCTTGAGCTGAGATTTATTTTCCTTCCCGGCTCATACATGGAACAGTTAGCTCTCTCTGTATTATGCGTTGGCCTCCAGGGAGGCAGATTTTCATTACAAGCAGAGCTCAGTTTAACATGTTTGGACCGGAGCACATTGATCTGTTTGGCCTTGTTCAATCGCTATCCTGTATAGAGGCTAGCTAAGTGTTTGCACCTGCTAGGCGACAAAGGGAGCTTTGAGCAAGCTTGACCTTTTTCCATTTTTCTGAATATCCCAAGTTGCATCATCACAAGAAATGGATTTGTTACCCATCTGTTCTTGTAATTCCTCTTCATTATATCCTCCTCCCTGTTTACAACTCATTAGAGACAGGAGCTTCGGTGAAGAGGTTTGGTTCTCAGGAAATGTCAAACATAATTCAAAGTCTGCTGCCACGAAAAGTAAGAGAAAATTGACATGAAATAGCCATGAATATCTGGAAAATACATTACAAACTTGCTTGTCAAAAGAAAGAAAGAAAAAAAAATAAACTTGTCTGACAATTCCTCAACAATACTGAGAGAGTTTGTATCATTTCCTGTCACACAGGATGTGTCTGAAAAATGAAAAGGCCCTCGACAGATGCATCCCAGAAAGAAAACACTCTGTGATTGTGTCTGTGTATCACACGACACCTTGTTTCCTGGTTTCACTCATGAGAATACGGCAAGCTGTGGCTTCGATGTCACAGTGCGTTAGTGTGCGTCAGCGCTGACGTGATGTTGGCACTGCATGTTAGACAAGTCTATTATGTGATCTGAGGCTGAGGATTGTGAAGCCGCATCTACAGTTTGTGAGACACGGAGGGGAAAATTGGCCCAATTTCCGAGCTCCTTTTTGGGGGATAGATGCTCCTCTGTGAGCTTTCGCTATCAGACCGATGGAGCTGGAAATGAAGTGCCTGTACACTCAATCTTTGCTCAGTCCTGCACATAGCTTTTAGTATAGATCTACCACTGACTCCACAGTTTTAGAGGGTCTCTCAGGCAACAGATGTGCTTCCAGACCCTGCTTAGCCAGACACTGGGAGGTGATCAATGCAGGGAAGAAAGGCACCATGGAGGTGATGGAGATACCTGCCACTGCGGCGGCACCGACTGATCAGTTACTGACAAATACTCTCTGTGGGATATGAATCTCCTCCACTTCTTCCAGCTGAGCACACAGAGTCAGTGAGACAAAGAAGGCAGATCCAAAAGTATAACGCATGCATTAAAAGTCAAGTGTTTGAAGATGTCCCACTTTATACCAAGTTTCAAGGTCAGACACTTTTTTTTTTGCATTCTTTGTATAAAAACAATGCAGGGGCAAGTGTCATATGATAACCAGAATGACATTAAAGGAACATAACACCAGCACTTGCAGAAGTACATGCAGTGTGTGTGGCTTTGTGTGGTTCACAAGTCTTGGTTTTGAATTACAGCAGGAGTCCAAGGCAGGGAAATATAGACGAGGAATATTTTTGCATCTAATTTATAATGTTGCACTCTACAACCTTAAAGCCAGAAAGTTGCCATTTGAAATGACTTTAGTTTTGTGTCATGTCTGTGATCTGCTTTTTTTCTACAAAATTAAACAACTGAATGAACATCCTCTGAGGCCGGTGATTCCATAATTTTTGCCAGGGGTTGTAGAAGGCTGTTTTTCTTCTTGCTAAGCTTCCTTTCAAACGGAAGTGCAACCAGTAATTCAGCTGCCCTGAAAAGGGTGGCCAATGTACACAAGCAGTAATAGTGGCAGTCTTTCAGGTTTCTCCTTGAATCAAGGGATAACTTCTTGCTCATGGTGTTGGGTTTACCCAAATGAGGGTATCTAGGTTGACAGCATGTGACACAAATGCTACAGTGGAGGGGGGTCAATCAATCAATCAATTTTTTTTTTATATAGCGCCAAATCACAACAAACAGTTGCCCCAAGGCGCTTTATATTGTAAGGCAAGGCCATACAATAATGATGTAAAACCCCAACGGTCAAAACGACCCCCTGTGAGCAAGCACTTGGCTACAGTGGGAAGGAAAAACTCCCTTTTAACAGGAAGAAACCTCCAGCAGAACCAGGCTCAGGGAGGGGCAGTCTTCTGCTGGGACTGGTTGGGGCTGAGGGAGAGAACCAGGAAAAAGATATGCTGTGGAGGGGAGCAGAGATCGATCACTAATGATTAAATGCAGAGTGGTGCATACAGAGCAAAAAGAGAAAGAAACAGTGCATCATGGGAACCCCCCAGCAGTCTACGTCTATAGCAGCATAACTAAGGGATGGTTCAGGGTCACCTGATCCAGCCCTAACTATAAGCTTTAGCAAAAAGGAAAGTTTTAAGCCTAATCTTAAAAGTAGAGAGGGTGTCTGTCTCCCTGATCTGAATTGGGAGCTGGTTCCACAGGAGAGGAGCCTGAAAGCTGAAGGCTCTGCCTCCCATTCTACTCTTACAAACCCTAGGAACTACAAGTAAGCCTGCAGTCTGAGAGCGAAGCGCTCTATTGGGGTGATATGGTACTACGAGGTCCCTAAGATAAGATGGGACCTGATTATTCAAAACCTTATAAGTAAGAAGAAGAATTTTAAATTCTATTCTAGAATTAACAGGAAGCCAATGAAGAGAGGCCAATATGGGTGAGATATGCTCTCTCCTCCTCCTGAATAGATCAAGTCAGGTTCAGCAGTAAAGAACCTGACCTTCAAACGTATCATGCACCATGTAACTGCTATGGGTGTCGATTGGTGAGGACCCAGACAACCTTGTGGTCTACACTAATCTTCATCTGTCACATGGGGGTCTACTGGAGTTCTCGTCCAGTTGTTGCGGGTCTTCAGTAGAGGCACCTGAATGCTAGATCAAAGTTGAGAAAGTGCAACACACATCCGAAATGTCAATACATTGAACCAGTGGAACCAAAAGAATCTCTGGAGAGACCTAGAACTGATTGTCCTGCTTGTTTAAAGGAAATTACATTTTTCCAGGGATTGATAGACTTTCAGATGTCTGGATCTCCAGAGTAAACCACTGGATATTCCAGACATTGATAAAAACCACTAACCTTGGTTAGCAATTTTATGAGGTCATGGGAGCTGAGACAAGCCCTTTACAGTTAGTGTCAACTGTGGTTAACCTCAAATGCTAGCTGACAGTGTCAACGTCAGTTAAATCTGTTCTGGATCCCATTAACCGCTATCCCATGTTGATAAACACTGTTAGCATGATCACATGCTAACACAAGCCGCTAAAGCATGACTGTATATGCTAATGCTAACGATGGTGAGCATTTGATACAATAGCCAAACATGCTGTGTCATTGTAAAAATGTCCAGTATGAATAACAACACTCCAAAACAAGAAATCTAGCAATTCATAAAAAGTATTACTTGTCAGGTTTATTACAAAAACAGAAACATTTTAATGTTGCTTGAGGGAATTTCAGACAACGCAACTCATGCTAGGCAGAGAGCGGTGGTTCCAACACTACAACAATACAAGGAGTGAACAAGAACCGATAATTATCCTCCTACGTGATGCAGAGCAGTACACTGAAAAAAGAGAGTAGCTGAACTAAGGGCCCTGTCCCACTGGGGAGAGGATTAATTGCGCATGAATTTAGTACACAAATTATGGGCATTCGTTGTTGTCTGCAACAAAAATGGCTAAAAATGACAAATGTCCTAGTATGAATTATGGGTATATTAATAATGTATAGCGAATATATGATGAACAATCACGGTTGTATAACGCATGTAGTGAGGAAACGGAGCCGAAGCATTGCGATTATCACGGCAATATTCCGGGTGTATTATGAATGCATCGTGCACGTGTTTGCGCGTGCATGGCATCTGCATTGCGGTCATAAAAGAAGCACACTCGGGCCGTCTGCATCACTATTCACACCAACAATACAGCCTCTGGAGCATTTGCTGGACTTGGACAAGTTGACTGCAGTAAACAAGCAGTGAACAGGGTGAGTGGTGACGTCAGCGGATCGCATCAGAGCGCAGCTCGTCTGAATGATTATAACAAGAAGTTAAATCTGTTATAAACATAGGAATAAATACTATAACAGCTGCAGACAAGAAGGAAAAAAACACACAACTTGTTGTGTGGGCCGCTGAAGAGGAGGTACTGCTGGCCCACCACCACCAGAGGGCGCCCTGCCTGGAGTGCGGGCTCCAGGTACCAGAGGGCGCTGCCACCTTATGGGAGCAGCCTGGGTGACAGCTGTCACCCATCACTGGACACAGCTGTTCCACTCAGCACGGAGGTATATCAGTAGGACGGCGTCTCCACCTCAGTGCCGAGATATCGCCTTAAGATAAAGGTAACGTTCTCTGCTGTACTTCGTACATTATTATATTGTCTTTCTTGTTGAGCATTGCAGGACAGCTGTTTACAAGAAGCCGTAGCTTCAGATAAGTACTCACCTTCCTGCAGCATTGTGACGTGAGGTGGAGGCGACTTCTCCCCTCCTCTGTGTTACTGGGTGCAGCCGCACCCACACCTGTGTGTCTACTGTTTTCTTGCCAGCAGTACCGGATCCGACGAGCGGAGGCAGTGGCCACCTGGGAATTCGGGACTTGGCGGTTCCAGTACTTCCAGGGTTCGGTGGCAGAGGAAACCCGGGTGGTTCCGGTTCGACTTGGACGGACGTCTCCTACCTTCGAGCCTGCCCACACGACACCAGTGGAATTCGGCTTACCTCCACATTGTCTGTTGTATTAGTTGTGTACGTTTCACAACAGTAAAACCTTGTTAGTCACCTTCTCCATTGTCCGTTCATTTGCGCCCCCTGTTGTGGGTCCGTGTTCCTACACTTTCACAACAGGATATCTCGGCCAGCGTCATGGATCCCGAGGGGCGTCAACCGGCTGTTGAACGGCCAATGGAAGAACAGGGCGCGTCGGCGTCTTCGGGAGGGGTAATCGGTGAGTTGCAGCGGATCCTCACCGCTTTCACCACTCGGATCGATTTAATGACCGAGCAGCACGTTCTCCTAAACCGCAGGGTGGAGGCTCTCGCCGCACAAGTGGAAGCGCGGGCGCCGCTGCGGCTCTCCCTCCCGAGGACCCTGCGCGTGATAGTGACGTTCCACTGGTCGTTCAACGGTCCCTTCCTCCATCCCCAGAAGCTTACATAAGCCCTCCAGAACCGTACGGAGGCTGTGTGGAGACGTGCGCGGATTTTCTGATGCAGTGTTCGCTCGTCTTCGCACAGCGTCCCGTGATGTACGCGACTGACGCTAGCAAAGTAGCTTATGTAATAAACCTGCTTCGCGGGGAGGCACGCGCTTGGGCTACAGCGCTCTGGGAGCAGAACTCACGGCTCCTTCATACATACGATGGGTTTGTGCGGGAGCTCAGAACAGTGTTCGACCACCCCAATAGAGGAGAGACCGCTTCAACCGCGCTACTGTCAATGAGACAGGGGCGTCGGAGCGCAGCTGCCTATGCAGTCGCCTTCCGCATCGCGGCGGTGAGATCCGGCTGGAATAGCACTGCCCTCCGCGTCGCCTTTGTAAACGGACTGTCACTGGTCCTAAAAGAGCATCTGGTGGCGAAGGACGAACCGCGGGACTTAGATGGGCTCATCGATCTGGTCATACGACTCGACAACCGGTTAGAAGAACGCCGTCGGGAACGAGGCGAAGGGCGTGGCCAGGCACGCGTCGTCCCTCTCCCTTCCGGTTCCGACCGAGCTCCGCCCTCCCCACGCTCCTCTGTTCCTGCGCTCCGTGCGCCTACGGCTCCCCCTGCTGACGAAGCTATGGACACAAGCAGGGCAACATTTAGGGCACCTGGAGCACAAAGGAGGCGGGCCTATGGAGCTTGTTTTGTTTGTGGCTCGAGTGAGCATCTTGCAAACGACTGCCCCGAGCGGTTAAACTCCAACGCCCGCCCCTAGAGACTGGGCCAGGGGTGGGCCAAAACATTCACGTGGGACACACCCACATTGCCACACGACTCCCAGTCACAATCCTGTATGAGGATTCAACCCTGAAGGCCCCAGCACTGGTGGACACGGGCTTTGAAGGGAATCTGCTAGACAGCAGATGGGCCAGGGAGATAGGGCTCCCTCTGGTGGCTCTTACCTCGCCTGTACAGGTTCGGGCACTAGATGGCTCCCTACTCCCACCGATCACACATAAGACACCTCCAGTAACTCTGGTGGTGTCAGGTAACCACCGGGAGGTGATCGAGTTCTTTGTGACTCAGGCCACCTCCCGTGTGGTTCTGGGTTTTCCCTGGATGCTAAAGCACAATCCCCGGATCGATTGGCCGTCCGGGGTAGTGGTACAGTGGAGCGAGACCTGCCATCGGGAGTGTCTAGGTTCCTCGGTTCCTCCCGGCTCCCACGCTAAGGAGGAGGTCCGAGTCCCGCCCAATCTGAAGGCGGTGCCGGCGGAGTACCATGACCTCGCTGACGTGTTCAGCAAGGATCTGGCTCTCACGCTTCCTCCCCACCGCCCGTATGATTGTGCCATTGATTTGGTTCCAGGCAGTGAGTTCCCGTCCAGTAGGCTGTACAACCTCTCACGGCCGGAACGCGAATCAATGGAGACCTACATCCGGGACTCATTAGCTGCCGGGTTGATCCAGAATTCCACCTCCCCGATGGGTGCTGGTTTCTTTTTTGTGGGTAAAAAAGATGGCGGGCTTCGTCCATGCATTGATTACAGGGGGTTGAACGAAATCACGGTTCGCAACCGATACCCGTTGCCCTTGTTGGATTCAGTGTTCACCCCCTTGCATGGAGCCAAAATCTTTACCAAGCTTGATCTTAGGAATGCGTATCATTTGGTTCGGATCCGGAAGGGAGACGAATGGAAGACGGCATTTAACACCCCGTTAGGTCATTTCGAGTACCTGGTCATGCCGTTCGGTCTCACTAATGCTCCCACGACGTTCCAAGCATTGGTAAACGATGTCTTGCGGGACTTCCTGCACCGGTTCGTCTTCGTGTATCTAGACGATATACTCATCTTTTCCCCGGATCCTGAGACTCATGTCCGGCATGTCCGTCAGGTCCTACAGCGGTTGTTGGAGAACCGCCTGTTTGTGAAGGGCGAGAAGTGTGAATTCCACCGCACTTCTTTGTCCTTCTTGGGGTTTATCATCTCCTCTAACTCCGTCGCCCCTGATCCGGCCAAGGTTGCGGCGGTGAGAGATTGGCCCCAACCCACAAGCCGTAGGAAGCTGCAACAGTTCCTCGGCTTTGCTAATTTCTACAGGAGGTTCATTAAGGGCTACAGTCAGGTAGTTAGCCCCCTGACAGCCCTGACCTCACCAAAAGTCCCCTTCACCTGGTCGGATCGGTGCGAAGCCGCGTTCAAGGAGTTGAAACGGCGCTTTTCGTCTGCACCAGTTCTGGTGCAGCCCGATCCTAGCCGCCAGTTAGTGGTTGAAGTGGATGCCTCGGACTCAGGGATAGGAGCGGTGCTCTCCCAGAGCGGGAAGACCGATAAGGTCCTTCACCCGTGTGCCTATTTTTCCCGCAGGTTGACCCCCGCTGAACGGAACTATGACGTCGGCAATCGGGAACTCCTTGCTGTGAAAGAGGCCCTCGAAGAGTGGAGACATCTGTTGGAGGGAACAGCCGTGCCATTCACGGTTTTCACTGACCATCGGAACCTGGAGTACATCAGGACCGCCAAGCGGCTGAACCCCAGGCAAGCCCGCTGGTCACTGTTCTTTGGCCGTTTTGACTTCCGGATTACCTACCGTCCCGGGACCAAGAATCAAAGATCGGATGCATTGTCCCGGGTCCACGAAGATGAAGTCAAAACGGAACCGTCGGATCCCCCGGATCCCATCATCCCGGAGTCCGCTATCGTGGCCGCCCTCACCTGGGACGTGGAGAAGACCGTCCGGGAGGCCCTGACCCGTGACCCGGACCCTGGAACCGGACCAAAGAACAGACTCTACGTCCCACCGGAAGCCAGAGCTGCAGTACTGGACTTCTGTCACGGTTCTAAGCTCTCCTGTCACCCTGGGGTGCAAAGGACCGTGGCAGTCGTCCGGCAGCGCTTCTGGTGGGCATCCTTGGAGGCCGACATCCGGGACTACGTCCAGGCCTGTACCACCTGCGCCAGGGGCAAGGCCAACCACCAAAAGACCTCAGGGTTGCTACAGCCGCTGCCCGTCCCACATCGCCCCTGGTCCCACATCGGCCTGGACTTTGTTACGGGCCTCCCGCCGTCCCAGGGAAACACCGTCGTCTTCACGGTAGTGGACCGTTTCTCCAAGGCGGCCCACTTCGTGGCCCTCCCGAAGCTACCAACGGCCCAGGAGACCGCGGACCTCTTGGTCCACCACGTCGTCCGTCTGCATGGGATACCATCAGACATCGTCTCCGATCGCGGTCCCCAGTTCACCTCGCATGTCTGGAGGAGCTTCTGCCGGGAACTGGGGGCCACGGTCAGCCTCTCGTCCGGGTACCACCCCCAGACCAACGGGCAGGCAGAGCGGGCAAATCAGGAACTGGAGCAGACACTACGCTGTGTGACAGCCGCGCACCCGACGGCCTGGAGTACCCACCTGGCCTGGATCGAGTACGCCCACAACAGTCAAGTGTCGTCAGCCACCGGCCTCTCCCCTTTTGAGGTGTGCTTGGGGTATCAGCCCCCCTTGTTTCCGGTGGTTGAGGGAGAGGTCGGTGTGCCCTCGGTCCAGGCCCACCTACGGAAGTGCCGTCGGGTGTGGCGTGCCGCCCGCTCTGCTTTATTGAAGGCCCGGACGAGGGCGAAGAAACATGCAGACCGGCGGCGGGCCCCGGCCCCCAAGTATCGTCCTGGGCAGGAGGTATGGTTGTCCACCAAGGACATTCCTCTGCAGGTGGACTCCCCAAAACTCCAGGAACGATACATCGGACCTTTCAAAATCCTCAAAGTCATCAACCCCGCCGCAGTGAGGCTCCAGCTTCCGGCCTCGCTGCGGATCCATCCAGTATTTCATGTTTCCCGGATAAAACCCCATCACACCTCACCCCTCTGCACCCCGGGTCCGGCACCACCTCCTGCCCGGATCATCGACGGGGAACCGGCTTGGACTGTGCGCCGGCTCCTCGACGTCCGTCGGATGGGCCGGGGTTTTCAGTACCTCGTGGACTGGGAGGGGTACGGTCCCGAGGAGCGCTCCTGGGTGAAGAAGGGCTTCATCCTGGACCCGGCCCTCCTGGCCGACTTCTATCGTCGCCATCCGGACAAGCCCGGTCGTGCGCCAGGAGGCGCCCGTTGAGGGGGGGGTCCTGTTGTGTGGGCCGCTGAAGAGGAGGTACTGCTGGCCCACCACCACCAGAGGGCGCCCTGCCTGGAGTGCGGGCTCCAGGTACCAGAGGGCGCTGCCACCTTATGGGAGCAGCCTGGGTGACAGCTGTCACCCATCACTGGACACAGCTGTTCCACTCAGCACGGAGGTATATCAGTAGGACGGCGTCTCCACCTCAGTGCCGAGATATCGCCTTAAGATAAAGGTAACGTTCTCTGCTGTACTTCGTACATTATTATATTGTCTTTCTTGTTGAGCATTGCAGGACAGCTGTTTACAAGAAGCCGTAGCTTCAGATAAGTACTCACCTTCCTGCAGCATTGTGACGTGAGGTGGAGGCGACTTCTCCCCTCCTCTGTGTTACTGGGTGCAGCCGCACCCACACCTGTGTGTCTACTGTTTTCTTGCCAGCAGTACCGGATCCGACGAGCGGAGGCAGTGGCCACCTGGGAATTCGGGACTTGGCGGTTCCAGTACTTCCAGGGTTCGGTGGCAGAGGAAACCCGGGTGGTTCCGGTTCGACTTGGACGGACGTCTCCTACCTTCGAGCCTGCCCACACGACACCAGTGGAATTCGGCTTACCTCCACATTGTCAATTGTTGTATTAGTTGTGCACGTTTCACAACAGTAAAACCTTGTTAGTCACCTTCTCCATTGTCCGTTCATTTGCGCCCCCTGTTGTGGGTCCGTGTTCCTACACTTTCACAACACAACTGTTTTATCAAGCCTTGACAATGTAAACAAGTCAAATAATTACCTTTTTAGACGGCTCAAAATGCTTTCTGCATCTTGTTAGCCGTTCGCGCCCACACAAGCGCGAATGGCCCAGCTGCAGCTTCCTCTGTGATGCAGAAGGTGATTAGAGCAGTTTTCAACAGGCAGTTTGCAGAATAAAATGATTAATCCGGCACAAAATAATTATTTTATATACGCAGCATCCAGTGCAGAGTGCGTGGCAGCCGGTAGAACAAAGAACGGCATCCAGCTGTGAACACAGTGCATCTGATTTGCATCCGCCACAAATCAGATGCAAAGCAGACGTAATAAAAATGCTTTATTCGTGGCCAGTCTGTATGCAGTCGCTACAACTTATTTTAGTTCGTGATGTGGACATGATGGGCACACAAAATATCCGTTTTACACACTGTCCCAGTCTGCTGCCAAGCCACAAATCCCTGTCAGTTGCGGATATCAGCAGATGACGGCGAATATACAGCGCATAGATTATGTATTGTGTATGTATGGAGTATGTATGGAGTGTGTACTGAGTATGTCATCCGCAGCCAAAATTTTGTGCAGCTCAAAAATCCTGGTAAGGGAAAAACATGCCTCTGCAGATAATTGCGGACGTGTGCGGGTGTCGGCCTCATACAAGCATGTTTCGCGCATATTGGGGATGTTAAGCGAATATGAGCCAATTTTGTGCGCAATCCATACGCAAATCTTCCTAAACGCCAGTGGGACAGGGCCCGAACTTTAAGAAAGTGCTATAATTGGTAAAAATTGAATGAATTAAGTTATTTGAACTTATGTTTGTAAGTTAGAACAACTCTAGATCAATTCTAACTTACAAACTTAAGTTCAAACAACTTAATTCATTCAGGTTTTACCAGTTGTAACACTTTTTTAAGTTCTTTTTTTCAGTGTAGGGAGAAGTTCAGGAAAGTGGAGGGAGCAAGAGCAATGCAGCAGTCAGCATGAGCAGCAGCTTTTTAATGCAATGCAACAGGCAGCATGAGCAGCGTTGACCTTTGAACTTATACAAAGATGCAGAAGTAGCAACAGGTTTAATGCAACCAATTCATAATGTTAAAATCGAGCCATTTAGCGGTTCATAGTACATTTAAATTGATTTCCGGGTCTGTCTATCGATACAGTTGTATCTGTAATTTAATTATTTGCTTTTTGATTTGTTTCTGTTAATTGTTATCACTCGTAGTAAACTCACACATGATCTGAACATCACCATCTATGACTTGAACCCTTCATGCTAGGTGTCGTCGAAAAGTCTGTTAGGCTTCATTAAAGGCTGTGACATGCACTAAGGTTCTCACAAGATTCATTTCCATATCGGCAAATGTCAAACGTTTGTGGGAAGCCTCCACCAAAATAGTAACTCAACAGCTAATCCATCCCAAAAAGAGCAAAGCATTCTTCTCTTCTCCAACTAATTATTCAAAGCTCCGCATTCAAAGTGGACTGAAATATTGAATAATATGCAGAGTCTGTCTCTTTCACACTGTGAATTCATCTCAGTCTGCAAAAAAAAAAAAGGTTACACTGTATTAAAATATGCAGTGAACTGATGACTCACTTCATTCTCCTCCCTCACTGTGAATGGTCTCATATCAACGGATTCTTTGACGTCATTACACCAGACTTTCTTCACAATACTTCAGCCGGTGTCTTTAAGCCATGCCACTCTGAGGGCAAAGTATTTTATCACTACAACACAAAAGATCAGCATTAGTTTACAAAATATAGGGTGGAACTCTAAAGGCTGAGACACTCAAATATGACAGACGAATAACACAGTGCAGAAGATGCTGTAAGTCAGCAGTTGTAAATCGCTGTTTTTTTGTTTGTTTTTCTTAGTTTGGGAAATGGGCGTGTATTTGTGCTTGTAAAAAAAAGTATAGCATTGTCATTTATGGCCACAAGATGGCACTATCTACATGTGTGACTTAAGGTGCCTTGACACTTGCACTCATTTAACCCCCTCACTGCTGCGGAACTCGTTGCAACAATGCCACCCGCTGTGTTCTCAGCTGGATGCTGCACTTTGCCGCTGGATGTTGCGTATATAAAATAATTATTTCATAGCGGATTGATCATTTTCTCTCAGAGTTTGGCTTATGAAAACACCTCTAATCGCTTCCGGTGTCACAGAATGAACAGTCCCTCCTAAAAATCGGTCCGCCCTGTCTTCACTGTACATGCATCACCTGTCTCAGCAACAGATATTTGAAGCTTTTGTACAACAATCATTTCCACAAAAATTCGGCATTATTTCATCATAAAACACAGTGGAAGCAATCAGAGCGCCACCGCTACACGAGCTGCTAGCTGCTGCAATCACTGGGTGTCAGTCATTTCTAAGTGTCACCAATTATTGCCTCACTTCTGCTTCAAACTGCACTCCAGTCATCATCTATCTCAGTGACAGATATCTGAAGCTTTTGTATAACAATCATTTCCACATAAATTCAGCATTATTTCATAATAAAAGACAGAGGAAGCGATCAGAGCGCCACAGCTACACGAGCTGCTAGCTGCTGCGATCACTGCGCGTTCATCATTTCAAAGTGTCACCAATTATCGCCTCTTTTCTGCTTAAAACGGCCTCATTTCTGCTTAAAATTAACTTTAGAATGATTTAAGAGGTTTTACCTTGTCATCTGATGGTTAATAATCCAATTAATCCATTTGATCGCTTTGGGTGAAGAGAGTCTGTGTCAGACGGGCATAAGAACAGCAACAGCAGGTTAGCAAACAAATCTAAACTATGTTTTTGCATTATAAATTGCAGAATTTTTTAACGTTGCACGCTTACCTCACATATGATCATCTGTTCAGTGATGACAAGAAGTAATTTACTCATGGTTTGTACTTCATACAATAACATTAACTAGCTTGTTAGCATCTGATCGCCAACAGTGTTTGTGTTAGGCACAGAGTTTTCAAACATTTTATTATATTGCCTATGATCGTTTGTCGACAAGAAGCAGTTTACTCGACTTCTTTGGTCTGATAATAACATTAACTGTTAAACAAACATGAACCACAGTAACAACATTTAAAACCCCAAAACTCTGAACTCCCATGGTGCATTGCATCACAACAGCCATTGTTCACTGTTGTTAGCTAATATTGCTAATTTCTCCTAAAATATTAGTCATATGAACTTTCTGTTTTTGCAGCATTCACCCTTGACCCAAAATGCACAAGCATATCAAACGGCCAATGTCATCTCTCCCCAGTTTCTCCGTAATCAAAACCATACACACACGCACAGATTCACGCACACAAAGGCCACTTAGCTATTATAATATAGAGGCGCCAATTAAGCATATTTTGCTTCTTGTTGCATGAAGCGATAGCGACGTTTTTCAAAAATAAATGCGCCTTACAGACTGACGCGACTTCCGCTTATATTTTTTTCCGTCCTCATTACTCATTTTTGGACAGATACACATAATATTCTGGTGCAACTAATAGCATCTACATCTACATCATCTACAACTCTTCATGTACTTTCCCTAAAATCTTTGTAGATTCGAGATACAAAACTAAAAGAACTTAGTGTTCTCCCCTGCCAACTGCCAACACCACATACTTCAGAAATTTATAAAGAATGTATCTTTCCATGTCCCAATGTGCCTCTTTCTGCAAATCCACTCCAGAATGTGATTTCTACACCAGGTTAAAATTTAATAATATATGTGCACACTGTTAGCAGTTGGCAACATTGTGCCACACAGTCTCCACCCCCTTGTGGTTTTAAATTGAGTGAATGTTTTTACAGTGAGTGGTGTCACTATACTGCACAGAAAAGTGATAACCACTGCACCTTGCTGCTCATGAAATGAATATCAAGCTTCCGGAAATGCTTCCTGAACATAACATTAGGCATTAACTGAACAGATTAACAGAATATAAAGTAAGGTACAAAGGTGGTGCAACTGAAAACGAGTAACTGAGAAGCTACCTAAATATAAAACAAATAGAATATACAACTAGTTGAAATGACAAGTGACTCTAAAACTGACTATAAAATTAGTTGAAATGCAAACTGAAACTAAACTGACTACAAAGCTAACAGAGTATAAGGGGAGCGTCCATTGGTCCTAGGGTCCACTGGCCATAACCTCTTTATATTATTTGATGGTGTATATTACAACCCCAAACTGATTTTAAAGTTCACAAATAAATGTAATACTTTCAAATAGCTGACAAACCAGATCCATTTTTGTTTAATTTACAAGAATAAAATGTTGTGTGGGCCGCTGAAGAGGAGGTACTGCTGGCCCACCACCACCAGAGGGCACCCTGCCTGGAGTGCGGGCTCCAGGCACCAGAGGGCGCTGCCGCCTCACAGGAGCAGCCGGGGTGACAGCTGACACTCATCACCTATGACAGCTGTCACCACTCATCTGATCAGCATCGGTATATCAGCAAGACGTCATCTCCACCTCTTTGCCGAGATATCGCTTTACCAGGAAGGTAACGTTCTCAGCTGATTGTGAGATTTTTTCGACAGTAACCTTTTGTGTATTGTATAGCAGACTCTTTTTCCAACGAGAGGTGGAGGTGGTTTTCCTGCCTTGTGGATTGCTGGGTGCATACGCGCCCACATTTAATTGTTTTTTTGTTCCTCGCCAGCAGTACCAGGTCCGACACGCGGAGGCAGTGGCCACCTGGGAGTTCGGGACTCGGCGGCTCCAGTATTCCCGGGGTCTGGTGGCGGAGGAAATCGTGTGGTTCCGGTTCTGCTTTGGACAGACGTCTTCTATCTTCGAGCCTGCCCACACGACACCTTTTGTGATTTGACTTTTTGTCTATTGTTGTAATCTGTTGTGTTTGTTGTGCCCTTTCACAACAGTAAAGTGTTGTTATTTGACTTCCTCCATTGTCCGTTCATTTGCGCCCCCTGTTGTGGGTCCGTGTACCTACACTTTCCCAACAGGATATCTCAGCCATCGTCATGGATCCCGAGGGGCGTCAACCGGCTGTTGAACGGCCAATGGAAGAACAGGGCGCACAGGCGTCCGCAGGAGGAATGATCGGTGAGTTGCAGCGGATCCTCACCGCTTTCACGGCTCGGTTGGATTTAATGACCGAGCAGAACGTCCTCCTTAACCGCACGGTGGAGGCTCTCGCCGCGCAGGTGGAAGCGCGCCCTCAGGGCGCCGCTGCGGCTCTCCCTCCTGTCGACCCTGTGCGTAACAGTGACATTCCACAGGTCATTCAACGACCCCTCCCACCTTCCCCGGAAGCATACATAAGCCCTCCAGAGCCGTACGGAGGTTGTGTGGAGACGTGCGCGGACTTCCTTATGCAGTGTTCGCTCATCTTCGCACAACGTCCTGTCATGTACGCGACTGATGCCAGCAAGATAGCTTATGTAATAAACCTGCTTCGCGGTGAGGCACACGCTTGGGCTACAGCGCTCTGGGAGCAGAATTCACGGCTCCTTCAGACATATGATGGGTTTGTGAGGGAGTTCAGAACAGTGTTCGATCACCCAAATAGAGGAGAGACCGCTTCAGCCGTGCTGCTGTCAACGAGACAGGGGCGCCGGAGCGCAGCTGCCTATGCAGTCGACTTCCGCATCGCGGCTGCAAGGTCTGGAATAGCACTGCCCTCCGCGCCGCCTTTGTAAACGGACTGTCATTGGTTCTAAAGGAGCACCTGGTGGCTAAGGACGAACCGCGGGATTTAGATGGGCTTATTGATCTCGTAATACGATTAGACAATCGGTTAGAAGAACGCCGTCAGGAACGAGATGAAGGGCGTGGCCGGGCACGCGCCGTCCCTCTCCCTTCCGGTTCCGACCGCGTTCCGCCCTCCCCATGCTCCACGGCCCCTACGCTCCGTGTGGTTACAGCTCCCCCTGCTGATGAAGCTATGGACACGAGCAGGGCCACATTTAGGGCACCAGATAGACAGAGGAGGCTGGCCCGCGGAGCGTGTTTTGTTTGTGGCTCAATAGAGCATCAGGTAAGAGACTGCCCCGAGAGGTTAAACACCAACGCCCGCCCCTAGAAACTGGGCTAGGGGTGGGCCGAGACATTCACGTGGGACACACCCACATTGCCACACGACTCCCAGTTACAATCCTTTATGAGGATTTAACCCTGAAGGCCCCAGCACTGGTGGACACGGGCTCTGAAGGGAATCTGTTAGACAGCAGATGGGCCAGGGAGATAGGGCTCCCTCTGGTGGCGCTTACCTCGCCTGTGCAGGTACGGGCACTAGATGGCTCCCTACTCCCTCCAATCACACATAAGACACCACCAGTAACTCTGGTGGTGTCAGGAAATCACCGGGAGGAGATCGAGTTTTTTGTGACTCCTGCTACCTCCCGTGTGATTTTAGGGTTCCCCTGGATGTTAAAACACAATCCCCGGATCGATTGGCCGTCTGGGGTAGTGGTTCAGTGGAGCGAGACCTGCCATCGGGTATGTTTAGGTTCCTCGGTTCCTCCCGGTTCCCAGGCTAAGGAGGAGGTCAGAGTCCCGCCCAATCTAGGGACGGTGCCGGTGGAGTACCACGACCTTGTAGATGTGTTCAGTAAGGATCTGGCGCTCACCCTTCCCCCCCACTGTCCGTACGATTGTGCCATTGATTTGGTTCCAGGCGGTGAGTTCCCGTCCAGCAGGCTGTACAACCTCTCACGACCTGAGTGCGAATCAATGGAGACCTACATCCGGGACTCTTTAGCCGCCGGGTTGATCCGGAATTCAACCTCCCCGATGGGTGCAGGTTTCTTTTTTGTGGGTAAAAAAGACGGCGGACTTCATCCATGCATTGATTATAGGGGACTGAACGAAATCACGGTTCGTAATCGATACCCGTTGCCCCTGTTGGATTCAGTGTTCACGCCCCTGCATGGAGCCCAAATATTCACTAAGCTAGATCTTAGAAATGCGTATCACCTGGTTCGGATCCGGAAGGGAGATGAGTGGAAGACGGCATTTAACACCCCCTTAGGTCACTTTGAGTACCTGGTCATGCCGTTCGGCCTCACAAACGCCCCCGCGACGTTCCAAGCTTTAGTTAATGATGTCTTGCGGGATTTCCTGCACCGATTCGTCTTCGTATATCTAGACGATATACTCATCTTTTCTCCGGATCCTGAGACTCATGTCCGGCATGTACGTCAGGTCCTGCGGCGGTTGTTGGAGAACCGGCTGTTTGTGAAGGGCGAGAAGTGTGAGTTTCACCGCACATCTTTGTCCTTCCTGGGGTTTATCATCTCCCCCAACTCCGTCGCTCCTGATCCGGCCAAGGTTGCGGCCGTGAGAGACTGGCCCCAACCCACTAGCCGTAGGAAGCTGCAACAGTTCCTCGGCTTTGCTAATTTTTACAGGAGGTTCATTAAGGGCTACAGTCAGGTAGTTAGCCCCCTGACAGCCCTGACCTCACCAAAAGTCCCCTTCACCTGGTCGGATCGTTGCGATGCCGCGTTCAAGGAGTTGAAACGGCGCTTCTCGTCTGCACCCGTTCTGGTGCAGCCTGATCCTAGTCGCCAGTTAGTGGTTGAAGTGGACACCTCGGACTCAGGGATAGGAGCTGTGCTTTCCCAGAGCGGGAAGACCGCTAAGGTCCTTCACCCGTTTGCCTATTTTTCCCGCAGGTTGACCCCGGCCGAACGGAACTATGACGTCGGCAATCGAGAACTCCTTGCGGTGAAAGAGGCTCTTGAAGAGTGGAGACATCTGTTGGAGGGAACGTCCGTGCCATTCACGGTTTTCACTGACCACCGGAACCTGGAGTATATCAGGACCGCCAAGCGGCTGAACCCCAGGCAAGCCCGCTGGTCACTGTTCTTCGGCCGTTTTGACTTCCGGATCACCTACCGTCCCGGGACCAAAAACCAGAGATCGGATGCCTTGTCCCGGGTACATGAAGATGAAGTCAAAACGGAGTTGTCGGATCCACCGGAACCCATCATCCCGGAGTCCACTATCGTGGCCACCCTTACCTGGGACGTAGAGAGAACCATCCGGGAGGCCCTGGCACGAAGCCCGGACCCCGGAACTGGGCCGAAGAACAGACTCTACGTCCCACCAGAAGCTAGGGCTGCAGTTCTGGACTTCTGTCATGGCTCTAAGCTCTCCTGTCATCCAGGGGTGCGAAGAACCATGGCAGTTGTCCGGCAGCGCTTCTGGTGGGCGTCCCTAGAGGCCGACGTCCGGGATTATATCCAGGCCTGCACCACCTGCGCCAGGGGCAAGGCTGACCATCGCAGGGCTTCGGGACTGCTCCAGCCACTGCCCGTGCCCCATCGCCCCTGGTCCCACATCGGCCTGGATTTTGTCACGGGCCTCCCGCCGTCCCAGGGCAACACCACCATCCTCACGATAGTGGACCGATTCTCCAAGGCGGCCCACTTCGTGGCCCTCCCGAAGCTCCCGACGGCCCAGGAGACAGCGGACCTCCTGGTCCACCACGTCGTCCGGTTGCATGGGATCCCAACAGACATCGTCTCCGATCGCGGTCCCCAGTTCTCCTCGCACATCTGAGGAGCTTCTGCCGGGAACTGGGGGCCACGGTGAGTCTCTCATCCGGGTATCATCCCCAGACCAACGGGCAAGCAGAAAGGGCCAATCAGGAGATGGAGCAGGCCCTGCGTTGCGTGACAGCCGCGCACCCGGCGGCCTGGAGTACCCATCTGGCCTGGATCGAGTATGCCCATAACAGCCAGGTGTCGTCAGCCACCGGCCTCTCCCCTTTCGAGGTATGTCTGGGGTACCAACCTCCTCTGTTTCCGGTGGTTGAGGGAGAGGTCGGTGTGCCCTCAGTCCAGGCCCACCTACGGAAGTGCCGTCGGGTGTGGCGTGCTGCCCGTTCTGCCTTGCTGAGGGCCCGGATGAGGACGAAGGCCCATGCAGACCGTCGGCGGACCCCGGCCCTTACGTACCGGCCAGGGCAGGCAGTGTGGTTGTCTACTAAGGACATTCCCCTTCAAGTGGACTCCCCTAAGCTGCAGGACCGGTATATCGGTCCGTTTAAAATCATCAAGGTACTCAGTCCAGCCGCAGTGAGGCTTCAGCTTCCGGCCTCACTGCGGATCCATCCCGTTTTCCACGTGTCCCGGATCAAGCCCCATCACACCTCACCCCTCTGTACTCCGGGTCCGGCACCACCTCCTGCCCGGATCATCGATGGCGAGCCGGCTTGGACTGTGCGCCGGCTCTTAGATGTCCGTAGGATGGGCCGGGGCTTCCAGTATTTGGTGGACTGGGAGGGGTACGGACCTGAAGAACGCTCCTGGGTGAAGAGGAGCTTCATCCTGGACCCGGCCCTCCTGGCCGATTTCTACCGCCGCCACCCGGACAAGCCTGGTCGGGCACCAGGAGGTGCCCGTTGAGGGGGGGTCCTGTTGTGTGGGCCGCTGAAGAGGAGGTACTGCTGGCCCACCACCACCAGAGGGCACCCTGCCTGGAGTGCGGGCTCCAGGCACCAGAGGGCGCTGCCGCCTCACAGGAGCAGCTGGGGTGACAGCTGACACTCATCACCTATGACAGCTGTCACCACTCATCTGATCAGCATCGGTATATCAGCAAGACGTCATCTCCACCTCTTTGCCGAGATATCGCTTTACCAGGAAGGTAACGTTCTCAGCTGATTGTGAGATTTTTTCGACAGTAACCTTTTGTGTATTGTATAGCAGACTCTTTTTCCAACGAGAGGTGGAGGTGGTTTTCCTGCCTTGTGGATTGCTGGGTGCATACGTGCCCACATTTAATTGTTTTTTTGTTCCTCGCCAGCAGTACCAGGTCCGACACGCGGAGGCAGTGGCCACCTGGGAGTTCGGGACTTGGCGGCTCCAGTATTCCCGGGGTCTGGTGGCGGAGGAAATCGTGTGGTTCCGGTTCTGCTTTGGACAGACGTCTTCTATCTTCGAGCCTGCCCACACGACACCTTTTGTGATTTGACTTTTTGTCTATTGTTGTAATCTGTTGTGTTTGTTGTGCCCTTTCACAACAGTAAAGTGTTGTTATTTGACTTCCTCCATTGTCCGTTCATTTGCGCCCCCTGTTGTGGGTCCGTGTACCTACACTTTCCCAACATAAAACATATGATTCTATTGACATACACCATTAATCAACTTTACATACATACAAACAATACATTTGATTGTATTCTATAAATGTGAATTGAAAACCAATAAATAACGGTAATTACATCTTTTTTTTTTGTCCGACTTTTGTAACATTACTTAGCCTACTTCTATGCAACATAGTCTACCATAAATGTAAAAATAACTTCAATGTGCTCTGCTCGGACTAGTGGACCCTAGGATTAGTGGAATGTTCCAGAATATAAAGCTAGTGGAAATGCAAACTGAATCAAAAACTGGCTAAATGTAACAGAATATAAAACTAACATAGTTTAAAGCTAGAAAAATAACAACTGAATCTAAAACTAACTAAACAGAACACAAAAGTCACTGTATATTACAAAGCTGGTCCAAATGTCAAATGAATCAATATCTGATTACAAAGCTAGCTAGCTGCTAGCTGGAATGCTAACAATGTAAAGCTGACTAAACTTACTAGAATATAAGTCACTACATAAAAGGTAACAATACATAACTGACCGAAATTAAGCAACAATCCAAAACTTGTTACAAAGTTAGCAAAATCATAAAGGTTAGCTAAAATTCTAACCAAATCTAAAATGGACTAAGCTTTAAAGAAATTCTCAAGGTCAGAGCCACGCTGCTTCAGCGAAGTGACCAATCCAAAAGCAAGAATTCTACTTCCATGACTAGCCACTCTGTGAAAACTCACTCAGGCTCTATGCTGTTTTATTGAAATCGGCCGCTTTGCTTTTGTCGCTAACTTGCTTCTATCAGCCAGCTGATGCTGGCCTGGAATGGTGAGAGTTACACACTAAATTGACATGAAATGAACCATTGTACATTCAATTGACTTTATTGACTAGTCTGACACCTTTGAAAAGTGACCAAATCACATGTATTTGTATCGAGTTTGGTGATGTTTTCACCGACAAAACCTGCCCCTAGAGGTTAAATGCCCGGATGACCGACCTCAAGAAGACCATCATTTTGGAAACATCACAAAATATACTGCATATTCTCCTTTAATATAAACCATTTTCAAGCATCTGCATATGCAAACAAAAAAAAAAAAATTCTCTTTAGACTAATTAGACCAGAACTGCTCAAATCTGTTCTTGGAGGGTACCTGCCCTCTGTGGTGGGCACACTTCCGATAATCTGATAACTGATAATTATCAAAGATAATGTTTTCATTATCGGATTATCTTTTCAGATAACTTTGAAAACCATTATCGGACTAATTATCTTCCGATAAATTTTTAGACCGTTAACGTGGTAAACAAAGCTGAACAGCTGCAAACACTTATAAAATTTAAAATCAGTTGAGCACCTACCTGTTAAATGTTTTGTAGCAGATATGTAGTCTTCTGCAAACAGAAGAGAGCTGTTTCTAGAGGAAACCGCTCTATCCTCTGCAGGCAAAGGAGAACTGGTCACACAAAAACATTTCTTGGACAAGTTATTTAAATTAACGTCACATCTGAAGTTTTATAAAGTGAAAATATCAGATATATGTTTTAGTTTTAAAGTAATGCACTAATTTTTAAAGTTTTAGTGTGGACATGCTGTGTCCCGGTGTATTATGGGTAGGATAGGGTAATCTCAGTATTTTCACTACATGGGAAATGCATTTGAGACACTCTGATCAGGCTCCACGGACGACAGCATTAAACTCTAGTGCCTAAAACTCTCGTGAATATATTCTCTGGGTTTATAGATGTTGTTATTGTGTTTGCGTTTATTAAATTCCACGCATCTTAAATGTAGCGCAACACAGATTACCTGGAATTTTGTTTTGGCAAGTTTTCATGGTCTCTACTGCCATCTACGTGGCTAGTAGATGAACTTTGTGTGTTTTTGGGAATCCGCTAGCTTAGTGCAGCTACTAGCTCTTAGCCGATTTAGCATGGCGGCCTCTCCTGTCTCTCCCGTACTTTTCTGCTCTGGGTGTGAAATGTTTAGTTATTCCTCGGCCTCCTTTAGCAGTAACGGTACTTGTAATAAGTGCAGCTTATTCGTAGCTTTGGAGGCCAGGCTGGGCGAATTGGAGGCTCGGCTCCGCACCGTGGAAAATTATACAGCTAGCCAGGCCCCTGTAGTCGGTGCGGACCAAGGTAGCTTAGCCGCCGTTAGTTCCCCCCTGGCAGATCCCGTGCAGTCGGGAAAGCAGGCTGACTGGGTGACTGTGAGGAGGAAGCGTAGCCCTAAACAGAAGCCCCGTGTACACCGTCAACCCGTTCACATCTCTAACCGTTTTTCCCCACTCGACGATACACTCGCCGAGGATCAAACTCTGGTTATTGGCGACTCTGTTTTGAGAAATGTGAAGTTAGCGACACCAGCAACCATTGTCAATTGTCTTCCGGGGGCCAGAGCAGGCGACATCGAAGGACATTTGAAATTGCTGGCTAAGGCTAAGCGTAAATTTGGTAAGATTGTAATTCACGTCGGCAGTAATGACACTCGGTTACGCCAATCGGAGGTCACTAAAATTAACATTAAATCGGTGTGTAACTTTGCAAAAACAATGTCGGACTCTGTAGTTTTCTCTGGGCCCCTCCCCAATCAGACCGGGAGTGACATGTTTAGCCGCATGTTCTCCTTGAATTGCTGGCTGTCTGAGTGGTGTCCAAAAAATGAGGTGGGCTTCATTGATAATTGGCAAAGGTTCTGGGGAAAACCTGGTCTTGTTAGGAGAGACAGCATCCATCCCACTTTAGAGGGAGCAGCTCTCATTTCTAGAAATCTGGCCAATTTTTTTGGATCCTCCAAACTGTGACTGTCTAGCGTTGGGACCAGGAGGCAGAGCTGTGGTCTTATACACCTCTCTGCAGCTTCTCTCCCCCTGCCATCCCCTCATTACCCCATCCCCGTAGAGACGGTGCCTGCTCCCAGACCACCAATAACCAGCAAAAATCTATTTAAGCATAAAAATTCAAAAAGAAAAAATAATATAGCACCTTCAATTGCACCACAGACTAAAACAGTTAAATGTGGTCTATTAAACATTAGGTCTCTCTCTTCTAAGTCCCTGTTGGTAAATGATATAATAATTGATCAACGTATTGATTTATTCTGCCTAACAGAAACCTGGTTACAGCAGGATGAATATGTTAGTTTAAATGAGTCAACACCCCCGAGTCACACTAACTGTCAGAATGCTCGTAGCACGGGCCGGGGTGGAGGATTAGCAGCAATCTTCCATTCCAGCCTATTAATTAATCAAAAACCTAGACAGAGCTTTAATTCATTTGAAAGCTTGTCTCTTAGTCTTGTCCATCCAAATTGGAAGTCCCAAAAACCAGTTTTATTTGTTATTATCTATCGTCCACCTGGTCGTTACTGTGAGTTTCTCTGTGAATTTTCAGACCTTTTGTCTGACTTAGTGCTTAGCTCAGATAAGATAATTATAGTGGGCGATTTTAACATCCACACAGATGCTGAGAATGACAGCCTCAACACTGCATTTAATCTATTATTAGACTCTATCGGCTTTGCTCAAAAAGTAAATGAGTCCACCCACCACTTTAATCATATTTTAGATCTTGTTCTGACTTATGGTATGGAAATAGAAGACTTAACAGTATTCCCTGAAAACTCCCTTCTGTCTGATCATTTTTTAATAACATTTACATTTACCCTGTTGGACTACCCTGCAGTGGGGAATAAGTTTCATTACACTAGAAGTCTTTCAGAAAGCGCTGTAACTAGGTTTAAGGATATGATTCCTTCTTTATGTTCTCTAATGTCATATACCAACACAGAGCAGAGTAGCTACCTAAACTCTGTAAGGGAGTTAGAGTATCTCGTCAATAGCTTTACATCCTCATTGAAGACAACTTTGGATGCTGTAGCTCCTCTGAAAAAGAGCTTTAAATCAGAAGTGTCTGACTCCGTGGTATAACTCACAAACTCGTAGCTTAAAGCAGATAACCCGTAAGTTGGAGAGGAAATGGCGTCTCACTAATTTAGAAGATCTTCACTTAGCCTGGAAAAAGAGTTTGTTGCTCTATAAAAAAGCCCTCTGTAAAGCTAGGACATCTTTCTGCTCATCACTAATTGAAGAAAATAAGAACAACCCCAGGTTTCTTTTCAGCACTGTAGCCAGGCTGACAAAGAGTCAGAGCTCTATTGAGCTGAGTATTCCATTAACTTTAACTAGTAATGACTTCATGACTTTCTTTGCTAACAAAATTTTGACTATTAGAGAAAAAATTACTCATAACCATCCCAAAGACGTATCGTTATCTTTGGCTGCTTTCAGTGATGCCGGTATTTGGTTAGACTCTTTCTCTCCGATTGTTCTGTCTGAGTTATTTTCATTAGTTACTTCATCCAAACCATCAACATGTTTATTAGACCCCATTCCTGCCAGGCTGCTCAAGGAAGTCCTACCATTATTTAATGCTTCAATCTTAAATATGATCAATCTATCTTTATTAGTTGGTTATGTACCACAGGCCTTTAAGGTGGCAGTAATTAAACCATTACTTAAAAAGCCATCACTTGACCCAGCTATCTTAGCTAATTATAGGCCAATCTCCAACCTTCCTTTTCTCTCAAAGATTCTTGAGAGGGTAGTTGTAAAACAGCTAACTGATCACCTGCAGAGGAATGGTCTATTTGAAGAGTTTCAGTCAGGTTTTAGAATTCATCATAGTACAGAAACAGCATTAGTGAAGGTTACAAATGATCTTCTTATGGCTTCGGACAGTGGACTTATCTCTGTGCTTGTTCTGTTGGACCTCAGTGCTGCTTTTGATACTGTTGACCATAAAATTTTATTACAGAGATTAGAGCATGCCATAGGTATTAAGGGCACTGCGCTGCGGTGGTTTGAATCATATTTGTCTAATAGATTACAGTTTGTTCATGTAAATGGGGAATCTTCTTCACAGACTAAAGTTAATTATGGAGTTCCACAAGGTTCTGTGCTAGGACCAATTTTATTCACTTTATACATGCTTCCCTTAGGCAGTATTATTAGACGGTATTGCTTAAATTTTCATTGTTACGCAGATGATACCCAGCTTTATCTATCCATGAAGCCAGAGGATACACACCAATTAGCTAAACTGCAGGATTGTCTTACAGACATAAAGACATGGATGACCTCTAATTTCCTGCTTTTAAACTCAGATAAAACTGAAGTTATTGTACTTGGCCCCACAAATCTTAGAAGCATGGTGTCTAACCAGATCGTTACTCTGGATGGCATTTCCCTGATCTCTAGTAATACTGTGAGAAATCTTGGAGTCATTTTTGATCAGGATATGTCATTCAAAGCGCATATTAAACAAATATGTAGGACTGCCTTTTTGCATTTACGCAATATCTCTAAAATCAGAAAGGTCTTGTCTCAGAGTGATGCTGAAAAACTAATTCATGCATTTATTTCCTCTAGGCTGGACTATTATAATTCATTATTATCAGGTTGTCCTAAAAGTTCCCTAAAAAGCCTTCAGTTGGTTCAGAATGCTGCAGCTAGAGTACTGACGGGGACTAGCAGGAGAGAGCATATCTCACCCGTGTTGGCCTCTCTTCATTGGCTTCCTGTTAATTCTAGAATAGAATTTAAAATTCTTCTTCTTACTTATAAGGTTTTGAATAATCAGGTCCCATCTTATCTTAGGGACCTCGTAGTACCATATTACCCCATTAGAGCGCTTCGCTCTCAGACTGCGGGCTTACTTGTGGTTCCTAGGGTTTGTAAGAGTAGAATGGGAGGCAGAGCCTTCAGCTTTCAGGCTCCTCTCCTGTGGAACCAGCTCCCAATTCAGATCAGGGAGACAGATACCCTCTCTACTTTTAAGATTAGGCTTAAAACTTTCCTTTTCGCTAAGGCTTATAGTTAGGGCTGGATCGGGTGACCCTGGACCATCCCTTGGTTATGTTGCTTTAGACGTAGACTGTGGGGGGGTTCCCATGATGCACTGTTTCTTTCTCTTTTTGCTCCGTATGCATCACTCTGCATTTAATCATTAGTGATCGATCTCTGCCCCCCTTCTCGGCATGTCTTTTTCCTGGTTCTTTCCCTCAGCCCCAACCAGTCTCAGCAGAAGACTGCCCCTCCCTGAGCCTGGTTCTGCTGGAGGTTTCTTCCTGTTAAAAGGGAGTTTTTCCTTCCCACTGTGGCCGGGTGCTTGCTCATAGGGGGTCGTTTTGACCGTTGGGGTTTTTCATGGTTATTGTATGGCCTTGCCTTGCAGTGTGGAGCGCCTTGGGGCAGCTGTTTGTTGTGATTTGGCGCTATATAAGAAAAAAGTTGATTGAAAGTTGATTGATAATGTTCATGGCAGTATTGACCCTGAAGCTGGGCTGATATATTTAATCACTGTACTCGGTTCCAGCTCAAACTGTACCACAGATTCGCACGGTGTAAAAGTTCAGAGCGCACAATTTATGTTCTCACACACATTGTACGTTCAAAAACCACACGTCGGACTCGTGTTTCCAGAAGCAAAACGTAAACAGAAGCTTTTTTCAAACTTAATTTACAAAATCTCTCAATGGGAGACATCAAAGTTAAAAAAAAAAAAACAACAAAAACAACAAAACATTACAAGACAGGTCTGCCGTGTTTGCACAGGCACAGTGCAAGAGGTTGGACGCTTGTAGCGCTTCAGCAGCGGGATACCCTCACAGCCGACCAGAATATCAAACAGGTTTGATTTTCATCTGACCATACGATCGCCGATCAGGAGGTGGTCATGAGATGTTAAATGCAGCTCGTTACTCCATGTATACTAAACGATGCAGGACGCGCCATTAACCTGAAACTCGGTGCGATCCAAAAAATTCTCGCACAAATGAAAAATCAGCTGAAAAAGGGCCAAAACTCACACTGGCACCAGTAGATCATGGCAGTGTTCTATTTATTTTGACACCGGTTATATCAGATGGTTATCTAATTACAACTTGGCTTTTTTTTTTTTGAAAATGCCTTTTTTTTTACCAATAAAAAAATGGCATATTTTACAAAAGCACATTTATCTGTAAACACTAACACACAACACACTTCACATTAACGTGTTGGTTTACATAGAATGAATGAGTCAACCAATCAGTGTTAGCGGAGGCACATTATACCCAGAATGCCATCTGTCTGTTACAAAATTTCAGAATTAGTGCATTATTCAACATTAAAAGATATATGTTATATCTTAACTTTGCACAAATGACAGAATTGAAATTAATGGAGTTATTCTATCAGTATTCATTTTATTTATACACCAATCCATAACTCAGCAGTGCTTTATTTTCCAAGACCTCCGCCTGACGGCAGCGCTGTGATTGAGTAGTGAGTTGAGCTTTGTGGCTCCTCTCAGCTTGCTTCTGTGCTGCAAGCCATGTAGTAAACAGGAGTTTCCAGGAGGGGGCAGGACACTCAAAGACAAAAGTGCTGATTCATTGTTTGGGCCTGCCGTTGCCTTGATGCTTCCAGAAGCGATTGTGATGTTAAAACTCAAAGCTTGTTAGTAGTTGCAAGTGTACCGGAGACAATACTGGAATTTATCGGTTATCTGTAACTTCTGATACATTTTTGGGTGGTTTATCGTTTTATCTTTATCAAAGATAACTTTTCAGTTATCTGATTATCTGTTATCGAAGTTAATTTTTAGGTTATCTGTGCCCACCACTGCCTGCCCTGCATCTTTTTATGTCTACACCTGATTATTTAGTTCTGGTGTTTTTCAGCATCTCATTGACTGAGCATACCTGTCAGTTAATTAGGTGTGGCTGGATCAGGGAGATTAATACAGATTATGAATGGAAGTAATCTGCAAATCATTTCAGTGTCAGAAAAGATTTTATAGTTCCAATAACAGTAAAATGCATAACCTAATTAGCTTCATTTGTCACCTATAAATGAGTCTCAATTAACTTAATCCACCTTTTATTACTGAACTATATTATACGCTTTCTATGCAACCTTTGTTAGTTTCTATCTGTATTAACGAGCCACAAGATGATATGTTTGTCAGTTTTTACCGGCATGGGGATTTGTTTATTTGTTCTTATTCACCACATCTTGCAAAAATCAATGAATAATCTTGAGAGCAGACATTCCAAAATGGCAGATGGGTAATTTGGGTCGTTAAAGGTGACCTCTTACCCAAAGTTCAAACTGATCAGGATAATTGTGCATAGCAAAATGCTTCAGAGTCTTCTTCTAGAGGGAATAGAAATCAAACAGCTGTCAAGGGATCCAATTATGGTCATGTTCCTCCGCTATCCCACGGTGCGCCCGCAAAGGCTGTATGTTTTTCCCTCAAACAGCCCCTTTATGCTTAAGTTAAGCCATCACGCCTGCAGCGTTTGTGAATATTTGAAAGTATTGCCGGAGGAAGAGAACGAGGCTGGCATTTCTCCTTCAAGAGGTGCAAGTGGGATACACTGGTGGCAGATTGTGGGACGAGAACACAGCAAAAGTCAAACACAGAAAAGATCCTGCACCTTTGTCGCAGGCGAAGTTTTTACAAATCCTCTGGTGTGTTAAAACAGCAACTAGTTTGGGATTGTAATTAGCAATGACGCAAAGGTGAACAACCCAAGCACGTGAAATGCTTTAAAAATTAAAGTGGACTCTTTCTGTGGCTGAGAACCTATATGTCATCACACTCAGGTCCTTTCTATTGTATTAGTAGCTCCGCGTCCACCACAGGAACTTGTAGGCAATTTTAGGGGGGTCTGACACCTCTGTGTGTGCCTCCACTACAAGGACGTGCCTGCCAGCATTTGATGTTACCAACGTGGGACACCCACACTTGGCCGCGAGCGGCATTGGCATGGAGTGTAACTTGGGGGGATCTGGGGGCGTGCCCAGAACCACACAGCTGCGGGATCAATGGGCGTCCCACACACACACACACACACACACACATGCAGGATGAGGGGCATGGGGGCAAATTCTGCAGAATGCGGGAAGGTTGGCAGCTCTCCAAGGACCGCACCTGAACTGAGCAATTTGGGGCTTTTTGTGGTGGCAAAATAAGCCCCTGTTCTGGGATAAGCATGTCTGAGCTACCCTAAAAATGAATAAATCAATAAATTATTGGGTGGGGCTCAGTGCTGATTAGTCAAACAACCAATGAGTGCATTTAGAAACAAGAGCAAAAGGAGATTTTTGAAGTCTGCCTATCTGGATCTGGATCACCTCCAAAATTCAGTGGAGTCTTCCATGCATTAATATCCATCTGTGGTGCAAATGTAGTGAGAATCGTTGAAGTAGTTTTGACATAATCCTTCAAAGCCTATATAAAGTGAAACTTGATCCAGAATCCAGATCTGGATCTAGATCATCTCCAAAATTGAATGGGTTCTTCCATGGCCTAATATGTATCTGTGGTGAAAATTTTGTCAAAATCCGTAGTTTTGAAATCAGCAGTTTTGATGTAATCCTGCTAACAGACAGACAAATAAATAAACGCTGATGATTTTATTACATCCTTGCCGGACATAAAAAAAGCAAACAAAAGAATCAACAATGTCCAGTGAGGACTCGAGTCCTCGAGGAGGATTGAGTTCATCTACATGGCGTGTCAGTGCACCTGGATACAGTGCAGAGAGGAATTACCATATTTTGCGAAGTGTTAGTCGCAGCAATAGCTAGCAGACAAATATTTATGTCACCTTGCATCTGATATTAAAACTAACGTTTTCATTAGGGTTCATGTTTAATGCATCTAACATTAAACTGCACAAGCCCAGTGGGTCTTCAATGGAGATACAGCGGCTGAGGAGGCCAGTTACACGGCCGCTCCTGTAAACATTCATGACATCTGGGAAGTAGGTCAAGTTACTGTGGTGGAAATTAGGCAATTATCCAAAAAGCTGCATACATTTAGAAAAATCTCAAAGACACAATTAAGAAATCTGAGGCTTGTAAGTGGTGATAATGGAACTCAGCCCTTATGAGAACTGGCCCGGGTTAGGGTTGGCTTAAGGGTAGGGTTAGCCCTGGGCCAAATTCACACCTGGTGCTGAGTTTGCATTGGCGTTATCTCCTGTATCCTAGTAAGTTTTTTTATTGGACTGAAGAGAGACTTGAAGGTGCTATGAATGGCATTTTCTAATGGGATTAATGTAACCAGAGTTATTGTTGAACAGAAGGTAAAAGTTGCCAGATTCTCTACTGAGGAGGTGCATTCAGATGAGACTAAAGTCAATGAGAACCTCTGCTAATAACTGCATTACCTTACCTCCCCATGTGAAACTAATCCCGTCCGAATGGGTTTTAGTGATATTAAAACATTGTTAGCAATCAAGCCTCCGCATGCTGCACTCACCTTTGGCGACTGCGCCGTGACAGGAATAAAAATACCAACATAACCTATGCAAGTGTTACTTCCAATTAAAGAGATGACATAATCTCTTAAAATGTCTCTCTTAATCCCCCCGTTTGTTTGCCTGAATGACTTTGGACAAGATACTTCAACACGAGAAGACAATCATGGAGAAATAGACTTTGGATCAATGAGAAGATGATTAAACTTCAGAGGTACTACAGATCTGCAGTAAAATACATCTTTTTATTTCTTCTAGTTTTCCTTTGATCACTTTACCAACATTATTACTTTACAACATGCAGCTCTGTCATCACACGGACACCATGAAGGGATGATGGAATATGTTTTTACTTTTATAGATTTTCAGTCATGTGTGAACCTAAATCAGGGGTCATCAGCCTGGCTCCTGGAGATCAACTGCCCTCCATGTTTTGCACGTGTTCCTGCTGCAACCACAGCTGATTAGTCAAATTTGGCATTTCCCGGCACTTGATTGGTTGACCACACCTGACAGTTAATTAGCAATGGGTGGAGCAGGAAGAATTGGAAGACATGCAGGGCAGATGAGCTGCAGGACTGCCACGGCAATCCCTCGGTGAAACAAGATGATCTTCTGGTCAGCTCCCAGATGAAATTTTACATCCAGGGTGGATCTACAGACACCTGTACGTGAGTTTGTTTAACGTGGAAATGTCACACATCAACAAACAGTCCTTGACAGATCTTTAGCCTGGTCCGAGGGCTGAGACATCCTACAGGATTGGGGTCTGCAGACCTGCTGCAGCCTTCATTCGCCTTCACCGTCACTGGGTTACAAGCATTACCTCCTCCGCCTGATCTGCCGTTGAGGACTTTTGCTTCACCAGAGCCCCCTCAGACATTTCATGTTCAGGGTTCCTGTTGGGCCTCCATGGTTACCGTAGCGGCCACAGGAACATAAGGTCCCCTTTGTATTTCATCCCGACAGACACCCGAGTCTCCTACCTGATCAGTTAACCAGACGTCCCAGTGAGGGCGAGGAATTGGATTTGACACCCTAAAATCCTCTGCAAGGGTCTGAAGGAGTAGGGCTAGTGGTGGCTGCACTAAATAATTGGTTGGCTTTCATATGATCCGGGCTTGATCTGATCTGTTTCACCATCTGAACCCTAAACTGTCCACTGTGTTGTGATTTGATGTTTGAAATAAACCTCCACGTGCTTGCACTCAGGTAGGGCCGCACCATCGGAAGAGGCAAACCAGGCAAATGTTTGGGGCCCCTTGGGAAATAGGCCACTCATGGCCCTTTTTGCAATGGCAGCTATAAAGCCACATGACAATTATATACAGTGTAACACCCCAAACCTTCTCAAAGTGGTTCCTCGACTAGTTTTCGTATGAGAGCCGCACAAATTTTTCCTGCCGCTCTGCAGAGACTCCTGGTTCTTTGTGCGTGCTCGTTGTGCAGGCCTGCACCTCTGAAGACTTTAACTGGAACAAAAGCTGCCAGACCTTCAATTTAATTCACTTTCTGCAGTCACGCTCCTTCCCAAAAGTGGAGGGGGAGAAATCTTTCTATTCTGCACATAACGCTGTCTGAGGAACAGGGACTCTCTTCTGCGTTAATAGCTGAGTAACATTTGCATGACTGGCAGACCACATTGTTGCACAATGCTGCCTTCAAAAGAACAAACCATTAAAATCAAACTTTGTGCCAGAAGCCACGCAGGGGGAAGCTGTTAGAAGTTTTGACTCTTACCTTGCTCTCTTGAAGTTTGGAGACACTGTATGCTGTTTGACACTCTGGGGTTCACGTACTGGAAAAAATAGGTTGGTTCCCCCTATTTCAGAGGTGAACAAGCTATTCAAAGGAATTCCCATGACGTAGGTACCAATGTTAAGGGCCCATTCACACAATGACGTGAAGTGGCTGATGCAACAGATTCTCAGAAATCCCTGTAAAACGGAAGTGATGGCTCACTCCAGGGGTCCAAATTTCCCATCTCCAACACAGGTCAACGTAGTCCATCAGAGGGCGGTGTTGTACTGGCAGAGCTCAATGTTTGGCAACAGATCATACACATATTTTAACTTCTGCCATCAGACAGAGGGTGCACATTCATAGCACACTCCTCGCAACAGTAGTGTAGATTGGCGCTGCTTATTGTTGATTCGATGTAAGGAGCCATTACGTGACGTCTATAAAAAAACTCAATGCAACTCTGTACTCCACACAGATTTACCATAGACTGTCATACTGTTTGTATTTCTTCATAATTGATGTAAATAAAGTCTAAGACATATTCAGTGACTTGGAAATGTGCATGTATCCATCCCCTGATTTGTCTGAAGAAAACTGGCAATTAAACTGATTATTTACAGGTATTATACCAAAGGGGTCCATTACGTATGCAACCCATCATCTCGGCTTTTATATTTTTAATTATTTTACATCAAATTGTAGATATGTGTTTTGAGTTTGAATTTAAGGAAGATCATTTTAGAAATTTTTATACTAAGAAGCCTGATTCACTTTTTTTTATTTGAAATGGTATAAACAAATCAAAATGTGTGAAATACCAAGGGTCTCAATACTTTTGGAGGCCACTGAATGTATATATATATATATATATATATATATATATACACACACACACACACACACGAGGGCTGTCAAAGTATAGGTCCTTTTTATTTTTTTCAAAAACTATATGGATTTCATTCATATGTTTTTACGTCAGACATGCTTGAACCCTCGTGCACATGCGTGAGTTTTTCCACGCCTGTCGGTGACGTCATTCGCCTGTGAGCACTCCTTGTGGGAGGAGTCATCCAGCCCCTCGTCGGAATTCCTTTGTCTGAGAAGTTGTTGAGAGACTGGCGCTTTGTTTGATCAAAATTTTTTCTAAACCTGTGAGGCACATCGAAGTGGACACGGTTCGAATAATTAAGCTGGTTTTCGGTGAAAATTTTAACGGCTGATGAGAGATTTTGAGGTGATACTGTCGCTTTAAGGACTTCCCACGGAGCGAGACGTCGCGCAGCACTCCCAGGCGCCGTCGTCAGCCTGTTTCAAGCTGAAAACATCCACATTTCAGGCTCTATTGATCCAGGACGTCGTGAGAGAACAGAGAAGTTTCAGAAGAAGTTGGTTTCAGCATTTTATCCGGATATTCCACTGTTAAAGGAGATTTTTTTTAATGAAAGATGTCTGCGCGTTGGGACGCAGCCGGCGCGGTGCGGTGGCACAGGAAAAACACCTCCGTGTTGATAACCATTTGTAAAATCCAGGCGGCTTTTGATGGCTTTCAGTGGAGTGAGTATCTGAGAAATTGTTTAACAGCTGGACATGTTCCAACTTGTCCTTAAGGCTTTCAACCGAGGTGTTTTTCCTGTGGCGGAGCGTCGCGGCGGCTGCGAGCTGACGCTGCAATCCGTGCGCACGTCTTTCATTAAAAAAATCTCCTTTAACAGTGGAATATCCGAATAAAATGCTGAAACCGACTTCTTCTGAAACTTCTCTGTTCTCTCACGATGTCCTGGATCAATAGAGCCTGAAATGTGGAGGTTTGCAGCTTGAAACAGGCTGATGACGGCGCCTGAGAGCGCTGCACGACGTCCCGCTCTGTGGGAAGTCCTTAAAGCGACAGTATCACCTCAAAATCTCTCATCAGCCGTTAAAATTTTCACCGAAAACCAGCTTAATTTTTCGAACCGTGTCCACTTCGATGTGCCTCACAGGTTTAGAAAAAATTTTGATCAAACAAAGCGCCAGTCTCTCAGCAACTTCTCAGACAAAGGAATTCCGACGAGGGGCTGGACGACTCCTCCCACAAGGAGTGCTCACAGGCGAATGACGTCACTGACAGGCGTGGAAAAACTCACGCATGCGCACGAGGGTTCAAGCATGTCTGACATAAAAACATATGAATGAAATCCATATAGTTTTTGAAAAAAAAAAGGACCTATACTTTATTGACAGCCCTCGTGTGTATATATATATATATATATATATATATATCTGTTAGAAAAGTATCTGACCTTTTTATTTTTTTGCAAAAACCTGATGGATTTGAATCACGTGTGCTTGCATGAGCAAACCTTGAACCTTTGTGCGCATGTGTGAACTTTTTCATGCCTTAATCATCCGAATGGTTTCCACCTGGCTGTCGCCCAGTTTCTGGCAAAATTTGATCTGGCGCTGCTCCAGTCGTTCCGTCTTTTTCCTTGAAATGAAAATCCGCCGAGCGCACTGCACACGTCCTCACACAAAGGCTGCTTATCAGGAAATGACACAATCGACAGGCGTGAAAAAGTTCACAGACCTTGTATATCGTGTCATACATGAGATGTAGTGTGTTTATACATAAAGGTTCCTTCCCATACACTGCAGATGACAGAACTGCAACCAACAAGGAGAGTTAATGAGGAACACAAGAATGTGTGCGTGACACTGGAATACTGGAATATCCCACTTGCAACTGCACGAGATGAAAAATACCAGCTGTCATCTTTGGCGTCAGCAAAGACATCCTATGATACAATAACACACACAATGAAACAGCTCATTTAGCCAGCTTAGTCCCTACATCAACCCTGCTACAGCACACCAGGGATTAAAATCACAAAGCATTAACTGTGTCCTGTTTACCTTTTATCTGCAGCACACAGTGCAGTGGTCCGAGTGCCACCAAGAACTCACCTCAACATACATACTGCAGCATCATGCATTAGAGCTCAAATCAATCCTGCCACGTTGAGTCCATATTTGGGCCCGCTGCTGGTTGGTCCAATCTACTCAATGACCCCCAAACATACTTCCAAATATAAACAAGCACGTCTGTCATGGTGCTTGCCATCCAGGACCCCAGGCGTTTCCTTTTGTGGGGCTGGCAGCAGTAAAGTGTGGTCCCAGCATACACTCCCATCACGACAATTTGCCTGCACAGAGAAATACATTAAGTATAATGTAATATTACTAATAAAAGGTCCTCAGTTCCTTCCTACAGTGTGCATTTACTCCAGCTATGACTTCATTTTGGCTTAAAACACACGTTTCCTGGTGACATCATCCCAAATTTCTGGGCTTAGCATCTCTCATTAACCTGTTTTACAAACTGTTTTGTTTCTGTGTGACAGTAAACAGAATCCATATCAATTTATAACAATTCTATCGTGCACAAATTGAGCTCAAATACACACAGGCCCCATTGAGCAGATACAAACCGTAACTTCCCAGCTGGTCTACTCCAATTTCGTCTACTTCTCATTTGGTCTACTCCCAGTTCGTTTAATCTCAGAAATGTATAGCAGTGCCATTTCGTCTACTCCCATATTTTCCTGATTTTTTTTTCTTAATTATTTACAAGATTTTGAATTATAAGAGGTTGCGTTAAGTTTATGGAGTAGACGAAATGGGATTTATGCACTTTCCTGGGAGTAGACCAACCGGGAACCTAGCCGTAGACGAACTGGGAATTTTAGAGTAGACGAAATGAGAGTAGACCAACGGGAATAAACCATACAAACGACCATGCAGTGAACTTTTTTTTTTTATTACTGGTGTTGGTTCAAATTTAAATTCACTGAACCACCACAAAATAAATGAATAACATATATATATATATATATATATATACACACACACACTCAACAAAAATATAAACACAACACTTGGTTTTGCTCCCATTTTTTATGAGATGAACTGAAAGATCTAAAACTTTTTCCACATACACAATATCACCATTTCCCTCAAATATTGTTCACAAACCAGTCTAAATCTGTGATAGTGAGCACTTCTCCTTTGCTGAGATAATCCATCCCACCTCACAGGTGTGCCATACCAAGATGCTGATTAGACACCATGATTAGTGCACAGGTGTGCCTTATACTGCCCACAATAAAAGGCCACTCTGAAAGGTGCAGTTTTATCACACAGCACAATGCCACAGATGTCGCAAGATTTGAGGGAGCGTGCAATTGGCATGCTGACAGCAGGAATGTCAACCAGAGCTGTTGCTCATGTATTGAATGTTCATTTCTCTACCATAAGCCGTCTCCAAAGGCGTTTCAGAGAATTTGGCAGTACATCCAACCAGCCTCACAACCGCAGACCACGTGTAACCACACCAGCCCAGGACCTCCACATCCAGCATGTTCACCTCCAAGATCGTCTGAGACCAGCCACTCGGACAGCTACTGAAACAATCAGTTTGCATAACCAAAGAATTTCTGCACAAACTGTCAGAAACCATCTCAGGGAAGCTCATCTGCATGCTCGTCGTCCTCATCGGGGTCTCGACCTGACTCCAGTTCATCGTCGTAACCGACTTGAGTGGGCAAATGCTCACATTCGCTGGCGTTTGGCACGTTGGAGAGGTGTTCTCTTCACGGATGAATCCCGGTTCACACTGTTCAGGGCAGATGGCAGACAGCGTGTGTGGCGTCATGTGGGTGAGCGGTTTTCTGATGTCAATGTTGTGGATCGAGTGGCCCATGGTGGCGGTGGGGTTATGGTATGGGCAGGCGTCAGTTATGGACGAAGAACACAGGTGCATTTTATTGATGGCATTTTGAATGCACAGAGATACCGTGATGAGATCCTGAGGCCCATTGTTGTGCCATACATCCAAGAACATCACCTCATGTTGCAGCAGGATAATGCACGGCCCCATGTTGCAAGGATCTGTACGCAGTTCTTGGAAGCTGAAAATGTCCCAGTTCTTGCATGGCCGGCATACTCACCGGACATGTCACCCATTGAGCATGTTTGGGATGCTCTGGACCGGCGTATACGACAGCGTGTACCAGTTCCTGCCAATATCCAGCAACTTCGCACAGCCATTGAAGAGGAGTGGACCAACATTCCACAGGCCACAATTGACAACCTGATCAACTCTATGCGAAGGAGATGTGTTGCACTGCATGAGGCAAATGGTGGTCACACCACATACTGACTGGTATCCCCCGCAATAAAACAAAACTGCACCTTTCAGAGTGGCCTTTTATTGTGGACAGTCTAAGGCACCTGTGCACTAATCATGGTGTCTAATCAGCATCTTGATATGGCACACCTGTGAGGTGGGATGGATTATCTCAGCAAAGGAGAAGTGCCCACTATCACAGATTTAGACTGGTTTGTGAACAATATTTGAGGGAAATGGTGATATTGTGTATGTGGAAAAAGTTTTAGATCTTTGAGTTCATCTCATACAAAATGGGAGCAAAACCAAAAGTGTTGAGTTTATATTTTTGTTGAGTATATATATATATATATATATCCATAGTGAATGGGTCATTTTAACTAGAATGTAAATCCTGCAGATAAAAATCACTTATTTAAGACGTCATTTTTCACAGTAATCCCTCACCTCATTAACCTCCACATTGCTGTCGGTTTTAATAACTTAGTTTGTTTGCACAATAAAAGTTGGGCATTTTGATTATTTGGGTGTACCCCGCCTCACGCCCTATGACTGCTGGGATAGGCTCCAGCCCCCCGCGACCCATAACTGGATTAAGCGGTAGAAGATGAATGAATGAATGAATGAATGAATGAAGTAATAAGTCATGAAAAGTAAATTCTTTATAACATCTGGTGTGAAAATCACAATAGTTATAAAAAACAACTGGCAGTCAGACACATAAAATAAATTAAGATGCAGTTCAGTAAATTTAAGGATTTTAAAGAAACCTAAGTTGCTGAAGAGAACATAGTGAAAAATCTATAACATGATCTGGTTCAACAGTCTGGAGGAAAATGCTACATAAATGCAAAATAAAATTCTGTTTCTGATAAAAGAGACACACTCTCTCAAAAGAAAATCTTTTGCTCCCCATCTCCCTCATTTCTGTTCACGCCAGCATCATACTGTTAACAAGGTGCGATCTTTGATGTGCATTACCTCATTAGTAAGTGGAGGAATCCATAGGAGGCAGCAACGTTCACTATGCAGACAAACTTTAAGGCTGCTTCATTCCAATGCTGGCTGACATGGCAGATTCTCAAAAACCTCTGTGAAAAGCCAGAGAAGGCTCACTCCAGAAGTCAAAAGGTTTTCAATGCAGGTCAGCGTAGCACAGTATAGGGTGACTGTCCACTGACTTCTTACTGGGCAAAGTTCAACTTTCGCCATCGGAGAGTGGGTGTTTTGGTAAAGCATTCTGTGGAGCAGTAGCGTAGCTTGGCAGAGCCAATGGTCAACTTTTGAGATGTCATGTGACGCGGCCTATATAACCTCGATGCAACTCTACGATTGTGTTACTCACTGACATGTTCTACATACTCCTTCACATTTCTTCATGCCCAAGGGACACACAGGAAGTGGTATGTCCAGTCAAACTTCAAACATTGGCCAGCAGAGGCAAATGCTCAACTCTTGCTGGCATTTTAGGCATCAAAGATTTTAAGCATGTTGAAAACTTTTCCAGGACCACAATGAACATCAGCACTGCCTGACTGATGTCAGCTTAGCTCCTGCGGAGTCTGCAAACCATGGTGCTGGGCAACAGTAAGCAACTTTTCATTGTCTGTAAATGGTGGGCTAATCTTCAGAGTGTGAATGGGTCACAAAGTCGGGCGTGAAATTCTAGTATTCTCAATGATCTAGGGGTCCACACTGGTTATAACACAAGGCCCACACATGAATTCATTACAAGTTTTAAGAAGGCCTCACTGTTTGAATTTGAAAAGTGACACGGTTGAAACTTCTACGACACCCAAAGTAAAACGTTGGGTCTGTCTTTCAAAGTTTGGCAAAAAATATTACGAAGTGGGAAAAAAGAAGAGTAATAAGCATTCAAAAGTTAAGCTTTACACACAAATGAAGCCACATTTTTTTTCTCATAGATAAATTTTATTTCCAGAAAAAGAAACCAGCACACAGTGAAAACAAATGAGAATCGCTACACAACCGAGCAGCCCCGGCCATCGCTCGTTGCGCAACTAGCAAGCAACGGTTAAGGCAGCAAGTAAATACAACATGGCCAAAATCTGTGATTAAACGGGGATTTACTTTCTGGCAAAAAATGTCTGCTTTGCATTCGGCGCTAAAGGAAGATTAGCCACAAATACACTTGTCAGATTTTGGTGAAACATTTATTGCGGCCTCACATGGCTTTCTGCAAACTTTTATTATTATTATTATTAGTAGTAGTATTTTCTTTTTTATTATAGTCTCCAGTGGAAACAGATCAGACTGCAGGCAGAGCTGAATCCACTTTAGTATTCATGGAGCATCAAAAACTAACGTCATTTAAAGTGCATCAGATTAGTATTTGCTTTTCTCATTTGCATAAAAAGGTCACTAAAATATAGAGTTCTTTCATCTTTTTGCTTGGAATAATTGCACAATGTACTGAGATGGAGCTAAGCAGCTAAAAGCAGCTGATGCTGTTGATTATATCGTGTAAATGCAGTGACTTTTTTAGATTATGGCAGTGTTTATCATTCCTAAAGGATTTCCATAAGCACCCCCCCCCCCCCCAACTAACTTTGAAACAGCCCAAAACAGGTAGATGATTAAATTTTAATCAGTCAGTAATAATATTAAGAACACTACAAATAGAAGTTACTGTTTACAAAAAATGCAACTTACAAACCTCTCAAATGTTTAGACAAAAAACAAACAGCCTTGTTTTTGTTTTTAACTAGAAACTTCATCCTTATTTGGTTTTGACAGATGTGTTTTCTTAATGAGCATCATCTGTTTTTGTTTACTTCATCGTCAAAAGTCTGTCCAACTTGTACTTTACATTTTGTTTTTCTGTCTGAATAAATCTGTCACAAGGTGATGGACTCGTTAGCTGTCAGCATACACAGTGCACAGACGTGCACTTTTCACACTGTAAGACATGTACATCAAAGAGTTTTAAAAATGTGGGAAAAAAATTAAATTTTTGACAACTAACCATACCTCTGCTCCTCCCCCACTGAAATAAAATTTTTTAATCAACTTTTAAGGCAATAGAAAGTGCAAAGACAGTTGGCCCAAATATTCATATCACTCTCAACACCAACTGCGCAGCCCAGTCTCGTTTGAACCCCTGCGTGATATCGCGGGATTTGACCATTCCGGGGATAGCCTGCTCTTGCACAACACAAACACAGCATCACTTCTAATGGAAAAATGGCGTACTGTTTTGTTTTCGGCTGCAATCACCGAAGCAGTTGTGAAAAGTGCAGTTTTTTTTTTTTGGTTACCAGTGGAGATGGGAAGACAAGGCAAATGGGAGAGGTTGTGTCGGTAAGTGTTAGCCTACACAGCTAACCAGAGTAGCTGTGTTCTCTCGCCGGCACAACCGCCTCAATATGTCTGAGCTCCGGATCATAAACAAACTGCAACACATGTCCACTTTCCACCGCATTGTCACTTTTTCTTGACATTTTCACTTTGTTTGCCATGTAATTTGCCGAAATCTCAGAGAAAGTGCTGTGTTTCTAATGGGGACATACACGCGTCATATTTTAACCCTTTAGTGCCCGCCCTCAAACGAGACGGCGCTGCCCAATTTAAGCCACTCTTATACAGATGATGCGTTTGTGCCATTTCAACACCCATGTAGCACGATGCACGAAGCCACTCGGTTGCCAGCACTCCCCAGTGTGGTGAGTGTTTTGGTCATGTTCCAAGAACATTCGCCACTCGACTTCGCTCGTCGCTCCTTACACACCACGTACAGGCCGTCTGTGTGACAGGCTGGAAAGCACCAGGTTGTTCAGAAAGCCCAAATCCATGAAAAAAAAAAAAAAAAGAATGACAAATTGATAAAGCACTGGCCAGGAAGCAGCCAGGTTTTACACGCTACAACAAACGCAGCCAATGGTTGCCAATAACATGCCAAACACAGCTTCAGTGTGAGAAGGGCTTCACAAAAATGGAAGATTTAAGGATTACAGTACCACCGTGGTGGTTTGTAGTGTGGTAGAGGCAGTGATACACAGAACCAGTGCATGCTCCCAGACCCGACCTGACAATAGCTGTTGATGTGGAACGATTAAGGATCAAGTCCTATACAGGCCCTGAGACCCATCAAGCTGGTGCTTATCCCAGAGTCTACGAGAGAGAGAGAGAGAGAGAGAGAGAGAGAGAGAGAGAGAGAGAGAGAGAGAGAGAGAGAGAGAGAGAGAGAGAGAGAGAGAGATGGCGCCTCCCACTTTGGGAAATGACTGTGGAAGAAATTATGGTTTGCTTCCTTATGTACTTTACATGACGGTACATAATGTTCTGTATCCACAGTGATAATGCACAGATCTGAAGGAGGAGTTTCGCTGCTCTATACCACAATCATCCGTTTCGTCCCACTCCATGTGCACATTATAATAACGTGTCATTCAGCGTAAAGATCAATTGTTGCTCCTCTCAGGGTCAAAACCCTGCATTCCAATTGATTAGAGCTCCTGCGGAGAGTTTTTAGTTTGATAGCGGTTTCGCTAAAGCTAGCAAGACCGAGTGGCTTGACTGCTAAACCGAACACAAACATTGATTTTGGGATCAGGAAGGGGGCACAGGGAGAGGAAGATGGACAGGCTTTTCCTGACATGGCTTTGCCTGTGGGCTTGTAGAGCAGACGTGCATCGCACGCGCCTGAGGAACATGGCGACGACGTGTCTGTACGTGTACACGTATACACACACGGCAATATTGATTTCCTATTTGGCATTACTAAGCAGTGAGTGACACAGCTCAGCAGCTCGGGCTATTCTTTGGACTGTGCTGCATAGAAACAAACACCCTCCACGCACCGTCTCTCTCCCTCTCTCTCTCTTTCATGTACACCTGCATGACATTTTATAAACAAACCTTCAGCAGCAGAGAAGTCTGCTGAAAGCTGCTCATGTTGATTTTTTGCTCTCTCCTTTCCATTATCTCTCAACATGCTCATCTCTCATCCTCTCCATCACCCTTTCTCTGATCATGAAAAGAAATGGCTTTTCTCTTTTTGGCTTCATAAAGAGGTGATGACTGATTAGCTGCTGCTTCGGCATGATGCCAAGTCCACAGACCTTCGTTGATCAACGTGCAAAGACAAACACGGTGATTAATCCATGCTAACACCTCAAATTTAAATGTCTTGCATGGCACGGTGTTGTAGCATCTCACACCTCCAAGATCAAGTAGATCCAGGTCCAGAATTGGACTCTAGTATTTATTTATTTATGTATGGCCCTTAAAGCACTCGAAGCTAATGTTCATTCGACCTGTGAGACTGCATGATTTGATCCAGATGGAATGATTCATGCAGACACCGCGGGGCCAGTTTTATTCTTGATTTAATATGCAGTTATAAAGCACAGACATGAAAAAGACGGCGAGCTTCTGCAGCGTGCAGACAGCTAAACAAAGCAAGGTTACCCAAAAGCCACACAAAACTAGTCTCTCAAAACAGAACAAGTCTAAAAACCATCGCATTTTGGTATGAGTCACAAAAAAGGGGCCGAGCCAGGAAAATTTAAAACCTCATCCAAATAATTTTCTATATATCTGGGCCAATTCTGCATTGAAATTACATGCAATTTGTGTTCTCATTCCAAATAGAAGGCCAGTTTTAAAGCATTTTTAAAGACCTTAAATTTTTTACTTTTGCAACTGTTAGTTGTATGTAATGCATCTCTCCCTTTCTCGTTGATTGGCTGCAACATTTCTCTCTTTGTTGTGTTTTGTTATTTTGTTCCGTTTTTGGGGCCAAAGCACATTTGCCGATGTGCTTGCATAGGAGGTGGGTAACACCGTAGACCGTACTTGTAAAGCACCTCTGGGTCACTTATGTTGTAATTTGGCACTATGTAAATAAATTGAATTAGTTTTATTATCAAAAAATGAAATATTTGGACCTGCCCTGAAATATGTAGGTTTGTGTAAAGATGCAGAAGTCCTATATCAGCCATGAGGCCAAATGGTACCACAGGAATGTGTCAAATGAGCGGTTGCTTTGGGAGACCCAGACGAGGAGGATTGCTTGCATTGTGAGGGAACAATAGCGACGATATTCTAGACAAGTGCTGCATTTCTCTGTGCATGATTCAGTGCACAAGTGCCTCACTCTTGACAACCCCAGTGACTGGAGAAGTCCAAGGAGATGCCCATGTTTAACCTGGTTGTGGCAGACAGATATATACTTTCAAGAAGTGGGGATGGACAAGTTGTCTGCCTGGGTGGTTGCCATCCAGGTGGTCCCATGGTGGGGTGGATACAGTGATGTGTAGCACCAGTACATGCTTTGAAACCTGACCTGGCCCACTGGTGCTAATGTTTATCCCCTGATACTGTTGGGTGAATTGTTCCATCAGGCACCCTGGCATCCATTCTGGAGTCTGGACCCCCACAGGTTACTTCCCCAGCAAAAGGCAAGTACTTATATGCCACTGGTTGGACTTGGAGAAAGCAAATGAAGTCTCGTCCAAGGACACAGAGAGGTAGTGTAACCAAGAATCGAACCCATGTCTTGAAAGTCCAGCTCCTGTTGGACTACCACAACTACAATGTTATCGAGATATATATATATATATATATATATATATATATATATAAATAAAAAAAATTCTCAACCCAGTTGTCACCAGACTTGCTGAAAATGTCTAGCTGTGAGTGAAGCCATAAAATTTTAAAATATCTTCAACAATAACAAAGAATGTTTTATCAAGATGGGTTTGTTATGTGTTTCATGGCAGAGGTACGCACTCAGATTACCCTTCTAGTTGCTCTAATTTTCTGATAGTGGAATTCCAATTGCAGAGTAACACATGAACAGCACTTCACTGTGCGTGTGTGTTTTGCTGCACGAGTCACTCCTGGAAGACTGCACTGAGGTGTCCCAGGGTGACTTACGTGTCCAGAAGTGTGTGTGTCTATGTAGAGTGCATTATTGGATGCAGTAGACCAGACAGTGCCAGAGGCGTACACCAAGCGGTCACACGGCGTGACAGAGGAAGAGAGCAGAGCTGCTATCAGAAGGCCTCTCTGTGCCACAACGTTTTGGGAGCGTTTGAGTGCAAAAGGTTTCTCCGCCAAGGAGAAATAAACACAATTCTCAAAAAAAGTCCCACAGAAACACCATTAAAGCCCCAAAGGCTTCCTACCTGGGAATACCATGCTAATACCTTTGATGTTCCCAGAGAGAAGTGCAAGAGAGGGTGAGGAGTGGGTGGGTTGAGGGGGAAGACGATAACATTCACACTGGCTGCTCACATGGTGATGCAGCCATGGCAGGAAGAAGTCTGCCACATATTAATCCCCAAAATCTAACAAGTCGCCAGGTAACTTAAAAACGTATATAAACGTCTGGAGTAAAAATGACCTCACAGAGACAAACTCAATGCGTTCAAAAACTAAAACATCATTAAGTTGGTGTCACACTATGATGGATTGAGTAAACTGATTAGTAACGCACTGAAATCATTTGTGGCAAATATAACTGAATCCATCAGTCTCTGGTGGATTTGGGGCTCTGATGGACAGATGACATTACATTTCCACTGGCAACACAAAGAGCTGCATTCAGCAGAACGATTTTCCTAGGTTTGAGTCATATATGCGCGCCGGGACAAACCAGATTTGAGCAGGATTCACTGATGTCTGAAATAATGTGGATAGATTCCAGCTAGCTCGGGGATCAAGACATCACACTCGCTATGTTTGTGCACTGACTGCGTCCTCTCCACTGCATTGCCGTTCAGTGCGGCTGCAACAGCGAGGACAGCAAACAACCTGGTTTCTCTGTGTTGCCTTCTCAACAAGAGAATTTGCCGAGTGCGCTCTGATGTCCAGGTAAAGTCGTACAAAGCTGTGGCATCTTTTTCTTCCCTCTGACCTTGACTAAATGAACAGCCATCCTGGATGTTACTGTGTCGGGAACTGTCCTCTCTCCAGTTGGTGAATCCACATCCCGTGCCGCAGCTTTGGCCAATCAGAAGCTCAGTCTCATGCATCGGACAACCACAGGATATGAACACATGAGTATCGTAGAGGTAACAAACAAGTACAGGACAAAACGGTAAACAAATGTACAACCACCGAGAAAGCGAGTCGAACATCAGCTGAGAAGGAACGTATTTAACAAATGAGAAAAAGACAACAGATATCAAAATTTCATATACAACCCCAATTTCAATGAAGTCGGGATGTTGTGTAAAATGTAAATAAAAACAAAATACAATGATTTGCAAATCCTCTTCAACCTATATTCAACTGAATACACCACAAAGACAAAAGATATTTAATGTTCAAACTGGCGAACTTTATTGTTTTTGTGCAAATATTTGCTCATTTTGAAATGGGTGCCTGCAACACATTTCAAAAAAGCTGAGACAGTGGTATGTTTACCACTGTGTTACATCGCCTTTCTTTCTAACAACACTCAATAAGTGTTTGGGAACTGATGACACTCATGACTGGGTATAAAAGGAGCATCTCCAAAAGTCTCAGCCGTTCACAAGCAAAGATGGGGCAAGGATCACCACTTTGGGAACAACTGCATGAAAAAAATAGTCCAACAGTTTAAGAACAATGTTTCTCAATGTTCAGTTGTAAGGAATTTAGGGATTCCATCATCTACAGTCCATAATATAATCCAAAAATTCAGAGAATCCGGAGACCTTTCTACATGTAAGCGGCAAGGCTGAAAACCAACAATGAATGCCCGTGACCTTCAATCCCTCAGGCGGCACTGCATTAAAAACAGACATCATCGTGTAAAGGATCTTACTGCATGGGCTCAGGAACACTTCATAAAACCATTGGTCAGTTAACACAGTTCATCACTACATCTACAAGTGCAAGTTAAAACTCTACCATGCAAAGTGAAAGCCATATATCAACACCATCCAGAAATGCTGTCGCCTTCTCTGGGCCTGAGCTCATTTGAAATGGACAGACGCAAAGTGGAAAAGTATGCTGTGGAAAGATGAGTCCACATTTCAAATTGTTTTTGGAAATCATGGACGTCATGTCCTCCGGACAAAAGAGGAAAAAGACCATCAGACTGTTACCAGCGCAAAGTTCAAAAGCCAGCATCTGTGATGGTATGGGGGTGTGTTTATGCCCATGGCATGGACAACTTACATATTTGTGATGGCACCGTCAATGCTGGAAGGTACATCCAGGTTTTGGAGCAACACATGCTGCCATCCAAGTAATGTCTTTGTCAGGGACGTCCCTGCTTATTTCAGCAAGACAATGCCAAGCCACATTCAGCACCTGTTACAACAGCGTGGCGTCATAGTAAAAGAGTGCGGGTAATAGACTGGATTGCCTGCAGTCCAGAACTGTCACCTATTGAAAATGTGTGGCGCATTATGAAGCGCAAAATACGGCAACGGAGACCCTGGACTGTTGAACAACTGAAGTCATACATCAAGCAAGAATGGGAAAGAATTCCACCTACAAAGCTTCAACAGTTAGTGTCCTCAGTTCTCAAACGGCTACTGAGTGTTGTTAGAAGGAAAGGTGATGTAACACAGTGGTAAACATACCACTGCCCCAGCTTTTTTGAAACATGTTGCAGGCACCTATTTCAAATTGAGCAAGTATTTGCACAAAAACAATAAAGTTTATCAGTTTGAACATTAAATATCTTGTGTTTGTGGTGTATTCAATTGAATATAGGTTGAAGAGGATTTGCAAATCATTGTATTCTGTTTTTATTTACGATTTACACAACGTCCCAACTTCATTGGAATTGGGGTTGTAGATTCATATACATTTCTCATAAGTTTCCTCAATCAGTCATAGTGTGACAGACACTTTACACTTGCATACATCTTCATTTTTTTTTCCTTACTCCATCATTAGCACCAATTCTGTTTTTGTTTTATTTTTGCTTGTGCTTGATTGTTTGTTCCGCACTTGTAAATCACTTTGGATAAAATTATCTGCTAAATGAATTAAATGTGAACAGTAAAACTAAGACACTCAAGAGTAATATATTAACTGAATGGTATGGACCAAAGACTGGGGGCTGTTTTAGCTGTTAGTAATACATTCATCCTCATAACAGTAATGATAATAATAAGGATATAGTAATTATTATTATTACTATATGCAAAAACAAGTGGACCTTAAGCACCCCATCCCACCAAAAAAAAAAAAAAAAAAAAAAAAAAAAACTTAAAATTGAAAGAGAAAGGGGTTGCGGTGTTCCCGTTTCTCATTCACCCTCTGGCTACAGACATGTACAGTACTGGTGTGTTCTTGTAGAATGTGTTACTTTGACTGGCCAGTAGAGGAGGTGTACCATGTGCCATTGGTCAGAAAGAGACTTGGTGTGTATTTGAAGCAAAGCAATGCAAAAACATGTTGTTGAAACGTGCTGCAACAATGCTGCTGAATTATCAGCAAGCGTGGCTCACAGTACTTATGATGCAATGCAGACTACAAAGCTTGCCTTGATTGGGCCAGTTGCTGATCACTGTGACTGGACTGGAGCATTCCTACTCCACATCATCACCTCCCTTTAGAATGACCACTTCAAAGGGCAGTGTCCAAAGAAATTAACGTGGAATGTAAAAATGCCCCCCCAGATAGTTTCAACATTTTTCTAAGCAAATGTTACCCCCACCCCCTTTATTGATTCATTAAAGGGGGAGTGCCTTCAAATAAGGCAGATTGTTAATTTGACAATATTGTAAAGTTGACAATATTGTAAAGTTCTCCACAGTTTAACAGCACATTTACTAACAAGTGCCATTTCTGGAAGATTTTTCTCTGGTTAGTGCGCTTGGTTTCAGTACAGAAGGTTCCCGGTTCAAACCCCACCCTTGCCACATTTCTCCATGTAATGTGGAGTTGCGTCAGGAAGGGCATCCAGCATAAAACCTGTTCCAATTCATGCATGCAGATCCACCTCCGATCTGCTGTGGCGACCCCGAGTGCAAACAAGGGAGCAGCTGAAGGAACTTACTTTTTTTTTTTTTTGCATTCATAACAAGTCTTACTATTCGGAAAATATGACTTACTGAAAATGTAAACAGGCTTTTCGCCTTTCTCAAAGTCCTTGCTGCTCTTCACTCATCACAATGCAGGAATTCCATAGAAAAACCTTGACATGTTGAGCGTCAACGTTTTAGTGCACAGCAGCACATGCAAATGCAACATCATGTTGCTTTGACCACTATAATATACAACCACAACCAGCGTCGCACTATAACTCATTCAGTTTATACTAAAACTAGATTGTCATCTTCAGCTGAGATGGTTTAGCTGTTCGCTTTTTTTTTTTGCACACCGTATCTGAGGCCTCCTTTGCTAATAATATGGTTGATGCTGACTGAAGATGCCAGTTCAACTTAGAAAAACTGACACACTTAAAATGAAGACGTGCTTTTTCTTTTCTCTCTCCTCTCATTGCACATACACACAAATGCGGGCACATCTTCACAAAGAGGGGGTTCACGCTGGAAGAGACAACCCCAGAGAGCTTTGACAAACTGATTTTCAGTCTGTACAAGCCAATTCTCTCTCTGCTGTTATTTTATTCTTCTTTCTTTCACCATCCATCTTCCCCCTGAGCCTTCTGTTCTGCAGGAAAGGTCATGTCTGTGTCACCTCTATGTTTAAAACTGAAAATTGCTGTATGTCACAGAGGACACGTGAGCTTAACCTCTAAAATTCAAAATCTGGTAATACCTGGTGGGTATCACAATAAACAGGAAAAAACAAACAAAACACCAAAGCCGAGCACTACACCAGCCACATTTGTCTGCATCAGCATCATTCATCATGTACTTGGGCAGATGCTCCTCTGGATTATCTCCACAAAACCTCCCCTCAGCCTGAAAACTGGCAAAGCTGCATCTGTAGTCATATTAATAATTTTCACTCACATCTCATCTGGGAATGTGGAACGCAAACGCTATGTTTAGCAGCTTATTTTTCATGTTTCCCTTTGCCTGGAGACGTAACATTAACTCTACAAATTATCATTAGCTTGTAAATATAGCTCACGTGATCACATTTTGCAGCAGATTGTTAGCTATCCAGTGCGCTAACATTAGCATGCTATTAGCTGACTTTGCTCAACCAGAACAGCTTTTTCAAATTGTTTGGAAAAAAAAAAAAAATCTATGACAGACTATATAAAATGACTCAACGAAATCAGCATCATCCGAATAATATTAGGATTCAAGTTACTATTTTTAAACGCTGTGGCGTTCTGGCATTGTCCACTAGGCATTTAGCATTAGCTTATTAGTGATTAATAGATTGTCAGAATAAAACACAATAGTTCATTTATGCAAACACACCACAAGTTTTGTAGCAGGTTTTTTTTTTTTTGGGGGGGGGGGGGGGGGGGGGTAATGTTAAAGTCGAAAGGTCAAAGTTGTTAAATCCAAGATACTGACGAATGTTAACTGAAGCCTGCAGAGCAGTATTAGTACTGGAATAGAAATACAATCACAGTACAAATGTACCACATATAGAATTTTGGGTGTTTAATCTGCTACTCATTTTTCTGATTCAGGATTCAATCCAAATTTGCTGCTGCTATGACAATTCCACTGCTTTTGGACCTTCATTGGTAATAACTATGTACCTTGTGGTGAAAACACCATTTGATTGCATCATCAGTCAGCTGATGTCAACAATCAACAGCTGTACCATGATGAGTAAGTTACTTTGTAACAAAGCCTTTGTCCGACAACATGGCAGCTGTGCGAGGGATCCTAGGCTCATGACTATTGAGATCAAGTGATGACGAGCTTTAGCTGTGTGAAAAGTTGTGGACAGAGTATGCGACATGCTGTATTACTACCAGTCAGCCTGGAGTCGACCCGAAGTCAGAAATAACACACTATCAACGTTGTCCCTGAGTGGTCTGTATGGGTTCATGATTGCACTCTCTATGAAGGTAAGGATCAGATGGGCAAACTAACATGCCTCCAGACACTCGATAATCAAAGTCAATAACACAGTGCTTCCAGTTTTAGGGTAAGTTTGAGCTCCTCAGGGCTTCTTTGGCTTAGGGAGACCTGAATGACCCACAGGAATCAGGATCCTGGCTTGTCCAGGGTCTTTGCTTGTCCCCTCTTTGGAAACATCAACACTGGAGTTGCTGCAGCTTGACAGCGATGCTCCATGAGGCTGAAACTCTGTAGTGCGACACAGACTTGGAATCTGCATCTGGTGTCCAGCATTAAAGCAGGGAAGGCCTCTAGATGGAGGAGGCAGCTGCTTGGTTCGGAAAAGCCCAAAGTGACATCTCGGTTTGAGAGAGGCAGAGCCACCAGAGACACCCTGCTTCAGTGCAGGGACAGATATATGCTTCTGGAGGAGAGGAGGCTGCAGGATACACGGCAAAGTCGAAGCAACAGGTCGAGGAGTGGCAGGATTGTGCGGTATCACAGTGGGGGCTCTAAAGTCACTCTGTGCTGGCAAGGCTGGACCGGCTCTGGCAGGTACCCCCTGTGGAGCAGCAGAGCCCGGGTGGTGGATGTTTGTGCTGAAGAGATAACTCTGCTTACTGAGGTCTGCTGGGCCTGGCGCATCTGCTGTGAGGCCATCAAGCACACAGTTAGAATCTGCATAGGCTCCTCCCACTGTGCTACCCAGTGTGATGTCACTGAGGGCCGCGATGGGGGGAGTTTTTAGTCGCCTTCCCTGGCGGAGATGCTCGCTGTTGCACGGGCTGGAGGGCTGTAGTATTTGAGGCTGTAGAAAAGAAGAAACATATTCTTCATGAGCAACAAAACACTTTGGTATAAGATGAGATTTAGAGGCTTGTTCTGGGTTTTAAACAGAAAGGCCAGTTTTGTTTTTCTAAGCCATTTTCAGAAAAGCACTCTGAATCAAAAGCTAAACTGAAGGCAACAGAGGCCAATCAACCTTTCCTGAACTTCCTCATTTACACTTGATAGTATTTCTTGTTAAGGCTTTAGGCCTTGAAACTACTGGACAGAAGTAGTCGTGATTCAGCACTTGAAAAGAGCACAGAGAATAACCTTCCCTGGAACGTACCGGAGTGAGAGTCATTTGTGTTCACTGCTTCAGACAGGACTCAAAATATTCCCAAAATCTACGACGCCTCCTGTCTGCATACATATGTTCTGAAGCTAACGCTAGACAAGACCTGAACGCACTGAAAAGGAAAGATGACATTTCCCTCCATCAGGGGACATATATGTTTATATTTTCGCCTACTCCATTTTGAACATGTCAGGAGAAGGAAATATGAAATGTAAATGTTTGAACATGTTTGAAATAAATAAATATTAAAATACAGGGCATAGAAACACCGGTCACAGCATAGGGCTTGTAAAAAATGTAGAATGTAGAAAAATGGATAAGCTCTATCCCAGTCGGCTTGTGTAAATAACTCAAAAACAATAAATTCTACATCTAGTAACTCACCAAATTAAAAAAGAATTTAATGAGGATGAAGCCATTAATTAAATGGTGGGTGGATACATTTGATGCACCACCTCAATCAATAAAGGAGCTTTGTTTTACTGATGCAATATCCTATAAATGTGTCTGCCACCTGCAGGATGCAGCACCTGTCTTCATGTGACCATCAGCTAAAAAAGAAAGTTTAGTGAGAAACATGATGCATACTGCACAGCCAAATATGTTACAAAATATACAAAATAATAGGAAAGTAAAACCAAAATTAAAGGCTGGATAGAATGTATGACTAGGGATGGTACCAAAATGTGTTGAAACCTTTGAACATCCCTGTTTCAGAACATTGTTCCAGAGCATGTATCCTGTATTTTGTACTGTAATATTAAACATATAACAGAAAGGGAAAGTAAAGCCAGAAAGACTGGACAGAATGTGCGGCTGGTGATGGTAAAGTTTGTCAGCACTGCAAATTAGTGATACCAAACTCAAAACACTGCTCTGCAGTGTTCTGAAACCTTTGCAACAACAGTATTTTGGAGCATTGTTCTACTTTGTACATTGTTCTACTTTCTTCTTTTAGTACAAAATATACAACAGGAAAGTAAAACCAGAATTTAAAAACAGAACATGACACTGATACCAAATCATTTCCTCCGTACTGCAAATTAATAACAGCAAACACGAAACCCTGTTTCGCTATATTTCAAAACCCTTGCAACACCAATGTTTTATAACAATGTCCTGGAGCTTGCATATTCTATGTTGTAGTGTAGTACAAAATATACAACATAACTGGAAAGTAAAGCCAGAATTTAAGGATGGAACAGATAATGAATAGAACATGTGGCTGGGGATGATACCAAAACTTTTTTCTGTACTGCAAATAAGTGATGACCAAATTGAAACACTGTTTCACAATGTTTCTAAAACTTTATTACACCCTTGTTTTGAAATGCTGTTCTAGAGTCTGTGTCAAAAGGAAGATGTTGAACACTGGCACCTGCTGGACAGTTCACTAATGTGCATCCATACCAAATTGTGAATTTCATATTTAAACAGTGGTGGGCACAGTTCAGCTAATCCGATAACAGCTCGAAGCTAATGTTTTTTGCTAGCAGATTAGCTTTTCAATAAGTTTTAAAACATCATCACACCATCATCTTCCAATAAATTTAGTTCCGATAACTTTCAGTCTGATAACATGTTTTTGCTGGTAAAGTGAGCAAAGTTTAATGGTCAAAAATGTTTGTAAACCCTAAAATCAAACATTTTACAGGGTGGGCTAATAAAATGTTACCACTTCTGTAATCCAAAGAAGAGGAGCATGGATTGAACATGTCATCAATTATTGAACTGTGCGGAAAACAAGAGACAAAGTGGGAAACCTTTGGTATCAAATGTTAATTTGATGCTTCTGTTACAAATCTGTAAATACAATTTTCAAATAAGTTCTCATTTCAAAAACTTGTGTACGATCAAAAAGTGGTAACATTTTATTGGCCCACCCTATAGTTCGTCTGTTGTGTAATCTCTACTTTTAAGATTAGGCTTAAAACTTTCCTTTTGTTGTGTGTTGGGGGGTGTGGCTGGATGTTTTGGTGTTCTTTTCTTTTCTTTGCTCTTCAGGTGGCATGAGAACTGATTTGTCTGTGGAGAAGGTGCTGGCTGAAGAATCCTCACCCTCATCAACATCATGTGTAGCACCTGTGACTGGTGCTCACATGCAACCTTAAAGACTTTCAGCTGAAGCAGATAATTGGATGGCGTTCTGCATTTAAGGCATGTGTGATTCAAGCAGAACTGCCGGGAACTCGACCTTGTGATGTCCGTTTGTGAGACGCTGAGGACCGCGCCTGGGTTTGACACGTCGAGCCCGTGAAGCAAGGAAGGGTGAGGACACTTGCTGTCAGCACACATTAAAGGTGATTAAGTGTTCGACTAATTGTTGATGGTAACTTGGTGTTTTGTTACGCAGTATACTGGAATTGTGATGAGAATTGTGCAGTTTGCTTCTCACTGCTGTGGCGTGCAGGATAAGTGATCCTCCACTTGTTGTGAGAAGCTGCTCATTTGCATAAAGTTAAAAAATACAGACCTGAATGTGTTGCTGGTGGCGTGTCTTTTGAAAGTTATTGTAACTGCTGACTTACCTCACCTCTTCTTTGCTTCACAAAGAGTCAGTTTGTCGTGTCCACCTGGGGGGTGTTTGACAGTGGTAGTGGGTCCAGGAGCGCCGGGCTTTGATCCTTGCAGGCGCTGGAGAGCGTACCAACAGTCACTCCACCAGAAGGACGCTATTTTTGTTTTTACACTTTTTAAGCACAGCGAGTGAAATAAATATATTGTTTTTGGAACCGCTTTTCTGGTTATTTGTAGCGCTGGGTTCCGTCTGACGCAGGTCCGCTCCTCAACCCGCATCAACACATAACACCTTTTTGCTAAAGCTTATAGTTAGGGCTGGATCAGGTGACCCTGAACCATCCCTTAGTTATGCTGCTATAGACGTAGACTGCTGGGGGGTTCCCATGATGCACTGTTTCTTTCTCTTTTTGCTCTGTATGCACCACTCTGCATTTAATCATTAGTGATCGATCTCTGCTCCCCTCCACAGCATGTCTTTTTCCTGGTTCTCTCCCTCAGCCCCAACCAGTCCCAGCAGAAGACTGCCCCTCCCTGAGCCTGGTTCTGCTGGAGGTTTCTTCCTGTTAAAAGGGAGTTTTTCCTTCCCACTGTAGCCAAGTGCTTGCTCACAGGGGGTCATTTTGACCGTTGGGGTTTTACATAATTATTGTATGGCCTTGCCTTACAATATAAGGCGCCTTGGGGCAACTGTTTGTTGTGATTTGGCGCTATATAAAAAAACAAATTGATTGATTGATTGTGTGTTTGTAGCAAACTGGCTGCCTGTTGCTGATGACATCATCATTAAGTGCAAGATGTGATTGGCCAGTCGACGCAGGGAGCTTTGTTGGTAGTGTAGTTCAGGTTCACTTTGGACGTTACAGTGAGTGAATCTGCTCAACACAAAAACAAAACGGACTAATTTTAACATTATTTTATTTCTTTGTGGCTGTAATTTAATCATCAAGACTCGGTGGGGGAGAGGAACTCTCACGGCGCAGCTGTGTGTACAGAGGGACTTTTCTTCACCTTTAGACACTGTTTTGGATTTTTTTAAAAAGGACGCTTTATGTGGATTATTTATTCAGATGAATCCCACTGAAACTAACAGGTAAGAATTTATATTTACTACGTGTATTTTACTCTGCCAGTCAATGCATTAATGGATGTATTTTGGTTGTTTAAGCCACAGAGTTAAAAGCATGTGAAAAAAGCAGCAACTTTTTAGTTCATAAATGACGGTGTATCTAATACCAAGATAAACTGTGATTTCTAATACTGTGTTTTACTGCTATTGAAAGATGACAGTGTTTGGGGTTTTATTTTTTTATTCAATCATTTTTCATGGATTCTTATGTTTGTGATCCTTGAATTTACCCAGCAGTGAAAAGTGAAACTGGTTTACCAGAAGCCGACAGTGTAATCTGATGTGGCCGTGTCCAAATCAATACTAAAAGTTATCGGTTATCTGTAATAAAGGTAAATTTTTTAGCAGTTTATTGGTTCAGCGTCATAAAAGATAACTTTTCAGTTATTGGATTAATGGTTATCAAAGTTAATTTTTTGGTTTGCAATACCCACCGCTGTATTTAAAAGGTGACACTGTGCAGAGTTTGTACACACGCTAGCGCATACTGTGCATTGGTTAAAAAGAAAATAACTAATACGTTTGCATAATCTTAACAGTCACAGCACTGGTGCTAAATGTCATCAACAGCTTGAGATCAGGGTTCTTAAACATAATTAAAATAAGGGGTGTTTATGCGTATTAAAGTTCAGCCATTTACTTTTGAATTTCATTAGGAATTTTGTTTTAAGTCACCATTATAAAAAAATAATAATAATAACCATCTTATATAATATTGTGTTAAAGGGATGGGTTGTAGTTGTATTCCTTAAGTGTAATGAAAACATGTCCAGATTAGAAAAAAAGAGCACTGTGAATTAGCCACTGTGTGAACATATTTCTTACATCATTTATATATAGACTTTGTGAATAGCTTAGAATTTTTCCTTTTTACAAAACCATTATGCCATTTTAAGTATGAGACTACCTGCTCTAAGGCATGCACAGATGGTGTTACTGGCTCTTTTGGCCATCTGAAAGCATAGAACTGGCCTTGTTCCTGCTTAGGTTCTTTGCACATCTGTAGGTGGAGTAGAAATGAATCAGTCTGGAGCCACAAATCATTAAAGCACACACACTCCATTTATGATCTGCTAGAAGTCAAAAACATTTACATGTTCTTTTAGAATGTGCACGCACAGCTGTGCAGGTCAAGCTCCTGTTACTGAGGTCGGAGGAGATGTCCGAGGCCACAGCTCCATCTCCTGGTCTCCTTACACAATGCGTCCACTCCTCTGCTATTCACCCCCATGGTACCTCTTAGTGTGCGTGTACTGTTCTAGCGGCATGTTATCTTTTTTAATGCAAGTACACAGTTTGTAAAGTTTATTGACACATTTCCAAATATACTGTAATTAAGCTACTTCAGAAAATGGATCTGAACAGCCTGCAAGCTATGATATATTTTCAGCTCCAGCACTTAAAGGATGATTCAGTCTGTGGGTGAGCAATCGCAGTTCATTTAAAAGCACAACAGAAAGTGTTTTCAAGTCTTTTCATAATGTTCTCTTAATCATTGCTCAATGAGATTGTAAGGACATTATTAAAGGAGCAAACTGCACTAAAGTGTTATAGATTAAAAAAAAAACAAAAAAAACTTTGCTGCTCCTTTTTTGTTCTTAGTTAGCATTACTGCAGTTGACGGTAAAATAAAAAATTATGGGCTGAAATGTTCATCTGCAGGAGAACTATACCACTGCAAAAAAGTACAGTTTGCATTGGAGCTTATAACTATAAGTAGACCAGCCGGAAATAGTCTGTCAGTGACAGCATCGTGCAGTACCTTTATGATATCATCCTCCACTTTGATGCAGTTTTGCAACTGTCTGCCAAGGAAACTAATCATTAGCAGCAATCACTCTGAGCTTGTTACTGTGCTGCTAAAGGGAGAAAATAAAACACTCCGCTGCGAAGACAGCTATCAATCCAAAAGAAAATGCACGTTTCCTGCAGAAATTGACCCATTTGCAAAACAATCTACAGACATCTGGAAGAAGTGAGGGTCCACTTTAACAAACGCCATCTCCATCAAGTTTTATGTGTGTCTTTGTTTGCTGCATGTGTGTGATGAGAACAGCAACATGAGTGATTTTAATAAGAATGGAAATGATCCCCATTTAGTCACTTGGAAGACAAGATGATTGCAGTGCAGAGTCACATGGGAGTGGCAACAGGGTGGCAGATCTATTTCAGAGCTAGATTAAACCTGACAGGAATACGGTGTAGCTGGCAGTGAAGAATGTAGATTTGAAATGTGTTTGTGTATTACCTATGAAAACAGTGTTATTACACAACCCATGAGACTGCCCAGATATGTCCATTGCATGCAGTGTTTCAACTGATGTCCTAACTAGTGGAGTTAAAATAAATGCGCTCGGGACACATGTAGAATGCTTTTAGAACCAACAAGGTTATTACTTCCACAACAAACAGGGTGTTTCAGGTGGCTCCCTCAGTGGATTAAAGCACCACTTTTGGTATAATGCTTGTAGATGACTGAACATGTCATTTTAGTCTAACAGCCTCCACAACAAAAAAAAAAAACCAACAAATTGCAAGATTATCAATATAAATGAAAAATGCGGGGGAGGAAAAATGTAAGTCATAAGAAGATCACATGGTTTCTAAAATTTGAAATTCTGATCGACCTGAATTCACTTAGGTCAGAGTCTGGGAACATGGGTGTCACCGTATCCGTCACACAACAGAACCAGAACAGAATGGAATCCATCTGAACCCCAAATGGTTTCTGGGTATTTTGTCCTCCTGAAATATTTTTTCCCCTCACTGTTGGCTCATTGTTTACTCCACCTGCAAGTCCTGTACCTTAATGGAAATGGCACAGTCATGACTAGAATTAGCTATAACACAAAAAAGCCATTAAATAAGAAAAAAAAAAATATACAGTTGTGCTCAAAAGTTTGCATACCCTGGCGGAATTTTTGTTTTTTGGCCATTTTTCAGAGAATATTAATGATAACACAAAAACTTTTTTTTCACTCATGGTTAGTGGTTGGGTGAAGCCATTTATTGTCAAACAACCAGGTTTACTATTTTTAAATCATAATGACAACACAAACTACTCAAATGACCCTGATCAAAAGTTTACATACCTCTGTTCTTAATAACATGTATTGCTCCCTTTAACATCAGTGACAGCTTGGAGTCTTTTGTGGTAGTTGTGGACGAGGCTCTCTGACGGTAAAGCTGCCACTGAATATGTTTCGGACTTTATTTACATCAATTACAAAGAAATACAAACAATATGGCACTCTATGGTAAATCTGCATGGAGTAGACCGTTCTCAAAAACTGAGTGACTGTGCAAGAAGTAGAAGAGTGAGGAAAGCCACCAAGACACCCAGACAACCCAGAAGAAGTTATAGGCTTACATGGCTGTGATTGGAGAAATTATGCACAGTGCAAGCTTTGCATTTTGTATCACCAGTTATCCATCTTCATGATGAAGTGCTATAGAGGAGGATTTTCTTAAAAAGAAGACCTGAAAGTTTAGCTACAAATTGCCAGAAGGTACATCTGAGATGCAAGCCTGGATTTGATCTGTTTTGGTGAAAGAAAATCCTTCTCTGCGCTACTCCACTATGAAGCTAAGAGTAGTGATACAAAACGCAAACCTTGCACTGTGCACAATTTCTCCAATCACAGCCACATAAATCCATAACTTCTCCTGGGTTGTCTGGGTGTCTTGGTGGTTTTCCTCACTCTTCTCCTTCTTGCACAGTCATTCAGTTTTTGAGAACTTTCTACTCCATGCAGATTTACCATAAAGTGCCATACTGTTTGTATTTCTTTGTAATTAATGTAAATAAAGTCCAAGACAAATTCAGTGGCAGCTTTGCCATCAGACAGCCTCGTCCACAACCACCACAAAAGACTCCAAGCTGTCACTGATGTTAAAGGGGGCAACACACGGTATTAAGAAAAGGAGTATGTAAACTTTTGATCAGGGTCATTTGGGTAGTTTGTGTTATTATGATTTAAAAGAGTAAACCTGGTTGTTTGACAATAAATGGCTTCACCCAACCACTAACCATGAGTGGGAAAAAAAGTTTGTGTTATTCATATTCTCTGAAAAAATGGCCAAAAAACAAAAATTCCGCCAGGGTATGTAAACTTTTGAGTACAACTGTATATAAAGTTGAATTTCTTTAAATTTACTTTACTAAAATTTTAGAAGGAGTTATCGTTTTCTATGCTACTTCTTTCCTTCCTGTTCTTGCTGTCTCAGCTCGAGACTAAGTCAAAGATTGAATTTTTGTCATGCATCTGTTTGTTTTGTTTATGAGAATCTGAATAGCGCAAAGGGTTTATTTTTCACTTTTTGTGACATTTTACTGAAACATCACTATTTTAAGATTAGACTTTGTTGTGTGGGCCGCTGAAGAGGAGGTACTGCTGGCCCACCACCACCAGAGGGCGCCCTGCTTGGAGTGCGGGCTCCAAGCACGAGAGGGCGCCAGACCCAGAAGAAGTGACAGCTGTCACTCATCCTCTGCACCAGCTGTCACTCGTTCATCATCACCACCATAAAAGCCGGACTGCAACTCCACCTCCCCGCCAAGAAATCGACTACCATTACCAAGGTAATTTCTCTGTGAACTTAAGACTGTGTATCTGACTAAACTCTTCTTTGCAGCCGTTTTCCTGTCGGTGAGACTCGTCTGTGGAGGTGGCGTTTGAGGTGTTCAGCGACAGCTTCGCAACACCTCCCACCCAGATAAGTGCTCAAACAGGAGCTGCACGAGTGTGTGATTGGAGGTGGAGGTGCTTCCTCCCTCTCTGACTGTGGATTTACTGAGTGTGCGGACTCACACTCACTCATCATATTTCTGCTTTCTGCCAGCAGTACCAGGGTCGACAGCCGAAGACAGAGGCCACCTGGGGACTCGGGACTTGGCGGCTCCGGTGTTCTTCAGACCGTTGGTGGTGGAAGCCGTGTAGGGACGCGGCTTCTCTCTCGTCGGGGGTCTTCTATCTTCGAGCCTGCCCACACGTCACCTGGTGTTAAATTGACTGTGCAGATTACAGTACGTTTCGTTGTGTATTATCACAACATTAAATTGTTACCTTTTTTGGCTTATTCATTGTCCGTTCATTTGCGCCCCCTGTTGTGGGTCCGTGCTACGACACCTTCCCAACAGGATTTCTCGGCCATCGTCATGGATTCCGAGGGGCGTCAACCCGAGCTTGAACGGCCAATGGAAGAGCCAGGAGCGCAGGCGTCAGCGGGAGGCGTGTTGAGTGAGCTGCAGCAGATCTTAACCGCCTTCACGGCTCGGTTAGATTTAGTGACTGAGCAGAGTGTCCTCCTTAATTGGAGGGTGGAGGCTCTCACCGCCAGGGTGGAAGCGCGCGATCAGGGCGCTGCTGCAGCCACTCCTCTGGCTGGTCCTGGGCCTGTATCAGACGTTCCACTGGTCGTTCAACGAACCCCCCCACCGTCCCCTGAAGCATACATAAGCCCTCCGGAACCGTACGGGGGCTGTGTCGGGACGTGCGTGGACTTCCTCATGCAGTGTTCGCTCATCTTTTCACAGCGCCCTGTCATGTACGCATCAGACGCTAGCCGGGTGGCTTATGTTATTAATTTGCTTCGAGGAGAGGCACGCGCATGGGCTACAGCGCTTTGGGAGCAGAATTCACGGCTCCTAACGTCTTATACTGGGTTTGTACGGGAGTTCAAACAAGTGTTTGATCATCCCAACAGAGGCGAGACCGCTTCGAACGTGCTGCTGTCGATGAGACAGGGGCGCCGTAGCGCAGCCGAGTATGCAGTCGACTTCCGCATCGCGGCAGCGAGGTCCGGCTGGAATAACGTTGCGCTCCGCGCCGCCTTTGTAAATGGACTGTCCCCGGTCCTTAAGGAGCACCTACTGGCTAAGGAGGAACCGCGGGATTTTGACGGGCTTGTCGATTTAGTTATACGCTTAGACAACCGTTTAAACGAGCATCGTCGGGAGCAGGCCGGGGGGCGTGACCGGGCACGAGCCGTCCCTCCCCCTTCCGGTTCCGACAAGGTGACGTCGTCCCCACGCTTCACTGCCAGAGAGCTCCGTGTGGCTACAGCTCCCCCTGCTGAGGAGGCTATGGACACGAGCAGGGCCAAATTAAAATCAAATATCAGACAAAGGAGGCTGGCCCGCGGGGAGTGTTTTGTCTGCGGCTCTTGCGAGCACATGCAGAAGGACTGCCCTAAAACGGTCAAACTACAACGCCCGTCCTTAGAAACTGGGCTAAGGGTGGGCCATAACACGCACACGGGAAAACCCTGCAAATCTGCACGAATCCCAGTAACAATCCTTTGTGGGGATTTAACCCTTCACGCCCCAGCACTGGTAGACACGGGGTCTGAAGGGAATCTGCTGGACAGCAGATGGGTAAAGGAAGTAGGGCTCCCTCTGGTGGCTCTGCCGGCACCATTGCAGGTGCGAGCACTAGATGGCACCCTGCTTCCATTAATCACACATCAGACACAACCAGTGACTTTGGTTGTGTCTGGGAATCACAGGGAGGAGATGGTGTTACCTGTAGCTCAGTTATATGCATAAATGTGCATTTTGTGGAAGCTCTGAGGTTAAATTAGATAAAAGACCCAAAAGAAGCATCATACTACAAATGGTGCTTTTATCTAGCCATTGTTCACAGGTACTGAAAAGTAATTAACTGATTACATCTGGCCTGTTCACATGAGAAATATATATATTAAAAAAAGTCTTCTCAGAATGAGTTACCAATGCATGGGCTATGGTTCATATATACATTGCTTACTAAACCAGAACACACTAGAACGAAGATAACAGTGTTCCCAGTAATATCTACAAGCATAAAGCAAGGCAGAAATGTCAAAATCCCACAGAGAACAGTTAAATTAAATATGAAAAACAGAAAGGATTTAATGAGATCGCTAAAACTTCAACACCTGACCCATAAAATCTCAGAGAGCCCAAATGTGCACCAAATAAAGATATTACACACAAATGTATACAAAACAGCAGCTGAGTGCCAAAAAAACATGCAGATGTAGAGGCGCATGCTTCACGTGCACAACATCATGCCAAAACACAGAATGGGGGGGTTGGGGGGGGGCTGCTGAGACAGCAGCATGTTGATTCCGTGTTAAAGAAAGGGTTACTGTACCACGCTCTGTCAGTGAAGTACTGCACTAGGGGCTCCACTCCTTGCAAAAAGCATTATGTGCAGAAGAGAGAAAACATGGGAGACTTGTTTACAGACAGGAAAGACCGAGCAGAGAAAATGGAGAAACAGCATAAATACAGAGAGAAAGAGAGACAGGGAGCACAATAGTGGTCATAGACACATATGAAACAATTCTGAAGGGTTAAAAAAACTCTTTAGGTCATACTGAGCTAAAACAGGGAAGAAAAGGCCACACACAAAATGTAACTGCTGCATCCTGTGCTGACAGAGACCTGTACAACAATTCTAATTCCTTCACTAATCTCTGAGCTGGCACTTTGTCTTTTCTGTACTTTTCTGTGATTTAATACTGGCAGGAAGTCAGAGCTGCTCTGTTTATAGTCAGAGCTCCCAGTGGGGATGTCAGAGAATTATTGGTTTATTCAAACAAAAATACACTTGTTTTCCTCTGTTGTCTCTCTCATCTTGTATGCCTGAGTGAAAACCAATGACATTTTAGTAGATTTGTCATTTTAAGTCTTAAGCTGTTTCAACCAACTGTACAGAAATTCTGTAAATGCTTTTTCTTAATTAGTTTGTTACCTCAAGGTGGGAGCCAAGTCACTCTGATGCCACTTTAAAGCTGTAAACACTTCTGTTAAAATCTTCTTTGTCTTTCGGCTGTTCCCGTTAGGGGTCGCCACAGCAGATCAATCGTTTCCATCTCACCCTGTCCTCTGTATCTTCCTCTGTCACACCAACCACCTGCATGTCCTCTCTCAGCACATCCATGAACCTCCTCTTTGGTCTCCCTCTTCTCCTCCTGCCTGGTGGCTCCATCCTCAGCATCCTTCTCCCTATATACCCTGGGTCCCTCCTCTGCACATGTCCAAACCATCTCAATCTCGCCTCTCTGACTTTGTCTCCAAACTGTCCCACCTGAGCTGTCCCTCTGATATGTTCATTCCTAATCTTGTCCATTCTTGTCACTCCCAAAGAGAATCTCAACATCTTCAGCTCTGCCACCTCCAGCTCTGCCTCCTGTCTTTTTGTTAGTGCCACTGTCTCTAAACCATACAACATAGCTGGTCTCACTACTGTTTTGTAAACTTTCCCCTTCACTCTTGCTGATATTCTTCGGTCACAAATCACTCCTGCCACCTTTCTCCACCCACTCCACCCTGCCTGCACTCTCTTCTTCACCTCTCTACCACACTCTCCATTACTTTGAACAGTTGACCCCAAATATTTAAACTCATCTACTTTCACCACTTCTACTCCTTGTAACTGCACTATTCCACTGGGCTCCCTCTCGTTCACACACACATGTACTCAGTCTTGCTTCTATTGACTTTCATTCCCCTTCTCTCCAAAGCATATCTCCACTTCTCCAGACTAGACTCAACTTGCTCTCTACTCTCACTACAGATCACAATGTCATCTGCAAACATCATAGTCCATGGGGACTCCTGTCTGATCTCATCTGTCAACCTGTCCATCACCACTGCAAACAAGAAAGGACTCAGAGCTGATCCTTGGTGTAATCCCACCTCCACCTTGAATGAGTCTGTCATTCCGACTGCGCATCTCACCGCTGTCACACTATTCTTGTACATGTCCTGCACTACCCTAACATACTTATCTGCCACTCCAGACTTCCTCATACAATACCACAACTCTTCTCTTGGCACCCTATCATAAGCTTTTTCTAAGTCCACAAACACACAATGTAACTCTTTCTGTCCTTCTCTGTACTTTTCCAACAGTATTCTCAGAGCAAACATTGCATCTGTAGTGCTCTTTCTCGGCATGAAACCATATTGCTGCTCACAGATCTTCACCTGTTTTCTAAGCCTAGCTTCTACTACTCTTTCCCATAACTTCATGCTGTGGCTGATCAGCTTTATGCCTCTGTAGTTACTGCAGCTCTGCACATCACCCTTGTTCTTGAAAATAGGAACAAGCACACTTCATCTGCACTCCTCAGGCATCCTCTCACTTTCCAAGATTTTATTAAACAATCTGGTTAGAAACTCTACTGCCATCTCTCCTAGACATTTCCATGCCTCCACTGGAATGTCATCTGGACCAACTGCCTTTCCACTCTTCATCCTCTTCATAGCAGCCCTCACTTCTTCCTTGCTAATCTCTTTTACTTCCTGATTTACTCTCGCCACATCATCCAGCCTTTTCTCACACTCATTTTCTTTATTCATCAACTCTTCAAAATATTCCCTCCACCTTCTCAGCACACACTCCTCACTTGTCAGCACATTACCATGTGCATCTTTTACCACCCTAACCTGCTGCACATCCTTTCCAGCTCTGTCCCTTTGTCTGGCCAATCGGTACAAGTCCTTTTCTCCTTCCTTACTATTCAACTTCTTGTACAGCTCACACTATGCCTTTTCCTTTGCTTTTGCCACTTCTCTTCTCGCCTTACGCCGCATCTCCTTGTACTCCTGTCTACTTTCTTCATCTCTCCGACTATCCCAAAACTTTTTCGCCAACCTCTTTCTCCTTATGCTTTCCTGGACCTCTTCATTCCACCACCAAGTCTCCTTGTCTTCCTTCCACTGTCCAGATGTCATACCCAGTACTGCCCTAGCTGTCTCCCTCACCACATCTGCAGTACTCTTCCAGTTGTCCAAAATTGCTTCCCCTCCAACTAGTGCTTCTCTCACCTGCTCGCTAAATTTCACACAACAGTCTTCCTCCTTCAGCTTCCACCATCTGATCCTTTGTTGAGCTCTCACTCTCTTCTTCTTCTTTACCTCTAAAGTCATCCTACAAACAACCATCCTATGCTGTCTAGTGACACTCTCTCCTGCTACCACCTTACAGTCTGTGATTTCTTTTAGCTTGCATCTCCTATAAAGAATGTAGTCCACCTGTGTGCACCTTCCTCCACTCTTATATGTTACCCTGTGCTCCTCCCTTTTCTTAAAGTAGGTATTCACCACAGCCATTTCCATCCTTTTTGCAAAATCAACTACCATCTGTCCTTCCCCATTCCTATCCTTGATACCATATCTACCCATTACTTCCTCATCACCTCTGTTCCCTTCACCAACATGCCCATTGAAGTCTGCTCCTATCACCACTCTTTCATGCTTGGGCACACTCTCCACCACCTCATCTAACACACTCCAGAAATCTTCTTTCTCCTTCATCTCACAACCTACCTGTGGGGCATATGCACTGATGATATTCATCATCACCCCTTCAATTTCCAACTTCACACTCATCACCCTGTCAGACACTCGCTTAACCTCCAACACACTTTTAACATACTCTTCCTTTAAAATGACCCCAACACCATTTCTCTTCCTGTCCTCACCATGGTACAACAACTTGTACCCACCGCCGATGCTCCTGCTCTTACTTCCCTTCCACTTGGTCTCTTGCACACACAATATGTCTACCTTTCTCCTCTCCATCATATTAGCCAGCTCTCTCCCTTTACCAGTCATACTACCAACATTCAAAGTCCCCACTCTCATTTCCACCCTTCTAGTTTTCTTCTTCTCCCGCTGTTCGTGGCAATGTTTTCCTCCTCTTCTTCGTCATCGTCTTCGCCCAGCAGTAGCCCAATTTCCACCGGCACCCTGTTGGGCCATAGCACTGGTGGCGGACGTTGTTAACCCGGGCCGCGACCGATCCGGTATGGGAATTAGATTCTGAGTCTGTGTTTTGAAGGTTCGGTCAGATCGGCACACAGAAATGATCACACAGACTGCATTTTGCTAGAATAAAAAGGCGTATATTTATTCCCCACAAAAGCAGTTACATCAAACACAAGTGGTTGCAGCGCATTTTTCTCTTACCGTGACGCCTTTAAGGTGGAGAGCCAACACCTTCAGCAGAGTGCGCCTGTCAACCGGCTGGGCGTTCGTACGTTAACCCGCAGCAGACTCTGTTGAAGCATGGTTCTACTCCCTCTTTTCTAGTGTGTCCGCGAAGGGAGGGTGAGTGGCCAACTCAACCTCCCTGGCGCACATAATTTCTTTAATCAACAGGCATCTGAAAGTTATTTCAAAGATATAATAAAAGCAGTTCTTCACTCCCAGTTCATAATGATCCCAGCATGCTTCACTCCCAGTCGTTAGTGGCTACGAAAACAAAGTCGTGCTATCAGTGTAATAATAACAAGTACATCCAGCTCTTCGCTCCCAGTTCAGACTGACCCCAGAGTGCTAAAACAAAATTAAACAACAAATACATTCTCAGGGTTACGTTAAGACAGGTGCAAAACAGCACAATAACATTTATTATACATTCCACTCTTGGTGTTTTGCACCAGTCAATTTATGTAACCAGCAACAGATTCAGGTAAGGCTGGGCTCCAGCCTATTCCAACGATTATGTCCTGCCATAGCATTTCCCACATTTCTTCTAGTGATTCACAAACAAAATTTTGAGTAATATAGTCGTGATTATACCTGTCCCAAACAATATACTCATATACAAAACCCGATGTTGTGGGGTCTAATGTAACATTATATTGGTTTACTCCAAAAGGATCATGAATTAACAGTGTCAGTTTCATCGCATTCGTTGAAATATTACCCATTCCACCTCTCGCCTTAAACGTATAACATAGATACATGTAAAAGTGTTACAAAAAGTCATCACACATATTGCTATAATTAATAGTATCAAAGGTGGCACTAAGGTACTCCTGGCAGTGACAGACATCCCTGAAAAGATATCCCACCAATGATGTGCTGATGCTTGCTGTACTAATTTTGCCACATGTTTTACCCGGTCACTAGCTATCAATGTAGACACCATGAGACTGGAGATGTTGGACGTATGTGACTCTATTAATTGCTGAATTTCCGTAGATTGTTCCAATGCGCATTTGAAATGCTCCAGGGAAAGACTCCATGGGGAATGCAATACATCCCATTGTACCGAAGTCAGCCGACTTGATACAGAATAATTAGTCAAACGATACGTCCGGTCTCCCCAATGCCATAAGTGCACATTGTTCAGGCAGCCAGTAAACGGAACCGAAGGTACTTGTGAATTATTTTTCATTGTTGCAACACACAGAGCATGTGGGCCGATCTGCCACAACATTTCTCTTGGCCTGGGAGGTGGTTGAGGGGCCATACCCGCTGTACCCGCTGCCACTGCTGTAACTGTAGCCACCGCCGCCGCTGTATCCGCCAAACCCACTGGAGACCCCGCTGGAGTAGGTGCTCCTCATGCTCTCCAAAGGCATACCACCGTAGCTTGAGCTCTGTGTTGAAATGTTGATTGCTTTGATGCCGCTGGCCAGCCTGTCCTCCTCTCCCTCCAGGAGTTTTCTGTAGGTTGCAATCTCAATGTCCAGAGCTAGCTTGACATTCATCAGGTCCTGGTATTCTCTGATCTGGCGGGCCATGTCCTGTTTGGCTCTCTGCAGGGCCTCCTCGAGGTCCTTGATACGGCCTTTAGCATCCTTCACTGCCATCTCACCACGCTCCTCAGCCTCAGCAATCTGGGCCTCAAGGTTGGCACGCTGTCCTTTGACGGCATCGATCTCCGATGTGAGTCTCTGGATCATGCGGTTGAGATCGGAGATTTCTGTCTTGGTAGCTCTGAGGTCATCTCCATATTTGGTTGCAGATGACTGCATTTCTTCATACTTGGTCTTGTACCATGTCTCAGCCTCACCGCGGCTGCGGTTGGCGATGTCCTCATACTGAGATCGCACTTCAGCCACAATCGCATCCATGTCCAGGTTGCGGCTGTTGTCCATCTCCACAATTACTGATGTGTCCTTGATCTGGCTCTGGAGTTCACGCAGTTCCTCTTCATAGATCTGCCTGAGGAAGTTGATCTCATCTGTCAGACCCTCCAGCTTGGCCTCCAGCTCAACCTTATTCATGTAGGCTTCATCGACATCCTTCTTGATGAGAACAAAGTCATTCTCACACTCGGTACGCTTGTTGATTTCATCCTCATACTTGTTCTTGAAGTCTTCAACCAGGCCCTGCATGTTGTGCAGGTCGGCCTCCAGCTTCATCTTGTCATTGCCCAGGCTGTCCAGCTGTCTGCGGAGGTTAGCAATGTAGGCTTCGAACATGGCGTCAATGTTGGAGCGGGTGGTGGTCTGACCCTGCAGCAGGTTCCACTTGGTCTCCAGCATTTTGTTTTGCTGTTCCAGGAAGCGAACCTTGTCAATGAATGAGGCAAAGCGGTTGTTCAGGGTCTTGATCTGCTCCTTTTCCTGGGTGCGCACAGCTTGGATATTGGGGTCAATCTCGAGGTTCAGGGGGGCCAGCAGGCTCTTGTTCACAGTTACAGCAGTGGCAGCGGGTACAGCGGGTATGGCCCCTCAACCACCTCCCAGGCCAAGAGAAATGTTGTGGCAGATCGGCCCACATGCTCTGTGTGTTGCAACAATGAAAAATAATTCACAAGTACCTTCGGTTCCGTTTACTGGCTGCCTGAACAATGTGCACTTATGGCATTGGGGAGACCGGACGTATCGTTTGACTAATTATTCTGTATCAAGTCGGCTGACTTCGGTACAATGGGATGTATTGCATTCCCCATGGAGTCTTTCCCTGGAGCGTTTCAAATGCGCATTGGAACAATCTACGGAAATTCAGCAATTAATAGAGTCACATACGTCCAACATCTCCAGTCTCATGGTGTCTACATTGATAGCTAGTGACCGGGTAAAACATGTGGCAAAATTAGTACAGCAAGCATCAGCACATCATTGGTGGGATATCTTTTCAGGGATGTCTGTCACTGCCAGGAGTACCTTAGTGCCACCTTTGATACTATTAATTATAGCAATATGTGTGATGACTTTTTGTAACACTTTTACATGTATCTATGTTATACGTTTAAGGCGAGAGGTGGAATGGGTAATATTTCAACGAATGCGATGAAACTGACACTGTTAATTCATGATCCTTTTGGAGTAAACCAATATAATGTTATTGTTTGGGCAAAATTTTGTTTGTGAATCACTAGAAGAAATGTGGGAAATGCTATGGCAGGACATAATCGTTGGAATAGGCTGGAGCCCAGCCTTACCTGAATCTGTTGCTGGTTACATAAATTGACTGGTGCAAAACACCAAGAGTGGAATGTATAATAAATGTTATTGTGCTGTTTTGCACCTGTCTTAACGTAACCCTGAGAATGTATTTGTTGTTTAATTTTGTTTTAGCACTCTGGGGTCAGTCTGAACTGGGAGCGAAGAGCTGGATGTACTTATTATTACACTGATAGCACGACTTTGTTTTCGTAGCCACTAACGACTGGGAGTGAAGCATGCTGGGATCATTCTGAACTGGGAGTGAAGAACTGCTTTTATTATATCTTTGAAATAACTTTCAGATGCCTGTTGATTAAAGAAATTATGTGCGCCAGGGAGGTTGAGTTGGCCACTCACCCTCCCTTCGCGGACACACTAGAAAAGAGGGAGTAGAACCATGCTTCAACAGAGTCTGCTGCGGGTTAACGTACGAACGCCCAGCCGGTTGACAGGCGCACTCTGCTGAAGGTGTTGGCTCTCCACCTTAAAGGCGTCATGGTAAGAGAAAAATGCGCTGCAACCACTTGTGTTTGATGTAACTGCTTTTGTGGGGAATAAATATACGCCTTTTTATTCTAGCAAAATGCAGTCTGTGTGATCATTTCTGTGTGCCGATCTGACCGAACCTTGTGTTTCAAAACAGTCTGCATAGTTGACAAATCCTGACGCAACCCTCCTCATTTATCCGGGCTTGGGACCGGCACTCAGAATGTACTGGCTGCACACCCCAAAATAATCTATAATAAAAACGTGCAGTACATTTGACAATGAAAGAACCTGAGGAAAAATAATCCGTGATACATTCAATACACCTCAGCCGTTTATTCAAGCCCGAGCCTCGCCAGGATAGATCAAAACACAGCGTGGGTTCTTCTGTTTATCATTTTTGCTTTTCACACATTCACATGTGTGCTGATTATGAAGTCTATTTACCCACTTTTTTCCTCTTTTACCTGCCTCTGCTACTAGGCACCTCATCAGCACAGAACAATACAAAAACTTTGTCTGGGTTCACTAAGAGCTTGTTGTGACTGTGGACATGTCTTTCACATGATGTCCAATTGGTGCCAAAAGAAAAAAAAAAGTTCAGGCAAATGTGCAAAAAATTTCTAAACATTTCATTTTTCATGTCCAAAGCAAAGACTCTGTATGATTATAAAGATGCAGGAAATGGCTACATATAAATACTGCCGACAAACACACATTTCCTATATTAAATTATGGGATCTTAATTTAGAATGAATGTCAAAGCATGAGGGGTGACAGCAGTTAAGTAACAAAATGTGGCTCCAGTGTTCTTTAAAATCAAATACAAACTAACAGACATCTTTCATAGCTCCAGCCAAAGTTACACATGATTTTGCCTTTCTCCCACGGAGCAGCCAGTGGGCTAGAAGTCAAAGGTCAAGTTCACTGAAGGATGCTTTGTAAAAATCCTGGGAGCGCAGCAATTTCTTTTATAACTTTATAATTTCTTTTATAACTTCTTTTATAACTGTTTGTCACCAAATGTGATATGTATGTTTGGCATATTAACCCCAAGAAGCCTACTGTCCTTGTGATCAAAAGGTCAAAGGTCAAGGTCACTGAACTATACTTTGGAAAGGTTTTCTGCAGTAAATCTTATCAAGGTTTACCCAGGGTGCTGGGGGTTCGATCAGATGATGCACTCATTCATTTCATTCTTCATTATCCCATAACTAGTTATGTCACCATCAAAGAACTTGTTCATTACTTCACTGCTATGGGATGAACAATTTAACAGCATGCTAAAAACCAGCATAATCACAAATGCTTTCATTAGAGGCTGTCAAGGTTTGAGTTTTGCTTGGTGTTCTGGGTTGTTTGTTCTTTTGTGCTGTTAGTTATTTTTGCATTTTATTGCGTTTGGTGGGCTTCTTCTCTTGCTGAGTGTTTCTTTCTCTCTCTTTCTCTGGCCACGCCTTGTTCTGGTGCTTTCCATGCACACCTGTCCCTGATTTGCTGATTACCACCTGCAGTTATTTTAGCTCACTGGGTGTTTGTCTCTCGCCAGTTTGTCGTGCCTTGTGCCTTCAATCCAGCTCTGTTCTTGCGTTCCATAGTTCTGCCTGCCTCTTTGTGTGTACCTGACCTCCAGCCTGTTGCTTTGACCGCGCCTGATTGCCTGATGTTTTTTGTATTGCTGCTTTCCTGGACTGCCTACTCGTGTACCGACCTCTGCTGTCTTCTACAGTAAAACCATGTAAAAACCAGAGCTGTTTGCTTGAGTCATACATTTGTGTCCTGCAGTTCCAGACCATTCAGCCTGATAGAGGCTAAAATAGCTACACTTGCCCACATACATACCTAGCTGTCCTGAAGATCAATAGAATACACAGATTGTGTTTTTTTTTTTTTTTCTTTGTGGCTCATCTGATGTTGAATGAAGTTGATTCGCTACAATATTCTATCTTCAGCCACTATAACCTTTGCATAGTGGTGTAGTTTTCAGTATGATGCAAAATGTTGGCCCTGTCAAATATGCAAATATGTGATTTCAAATTAATTTGATATACTGTGGAGACACTGTGCAAGATACAAATTAATACAATATATGCATGTGCCACGAGATGTCACAGTAACTCCACATTTCAGGACATAAGCAAAGCTTCTTCCTCTGTCAGTCTGCCTCATACCCACTCCCTCCTCTGAAACAAGCGGAGTCTTTCTTCAACAGGTTTTACGGCTCTCATATAAGGAAACCTAGATGTATGTGGATTTTAGTCAAACCACCTTCTTGATCATAGGGATATTTACCCTCTGAGATTTTTCAACAAATTTCTGAAGAGTAGCTGCTGTCCACATCTTGAAAAATAAATAAGTAATCAGCTATGCAGTTAGTACTGCTGTCTGAATGTGGGGGAGGGGCAGCAAGGCAGGACTAACGTACTAATCTTGAATACATGGAAATCTCATGCACTGAAAGTGCACACATGGACAGACCTAGAGTTTAAACAGGAGACAGAAAAGCTCAGGGCACAGAGGGAGTCTTGTTTCCTCAAGCTTAAGTCCTTTCATAAACAAGCGCAATGCAAAGTGTGGCATATGTCCCTGATTCAAACCTGGTGTATGGTTTTATTGTAGAGATGATACATTGCATGTGCATGCTACTCAGTCTGCTCAGTTGTGCAACTTTTTAATCTCGCTTTTGGAGGTCTCCTGCGACCTTGAAGAAACAATGTTAGCAATCCAGCAATTTGATAAGATGAACACAGCAAAAAAAAAAAAAAAAAAAAGACCAGAGTACAATGAAAGGTTGCCAGAAAAGCAATTGTTTTGGAAATTTATGATGTTAACAGTGTTTTTCTAAACAAATAATACAAAAGGACATTTTGCCTATTGCTGTTTCTGTTCCATATAAAAAAACAACAACAAAAAAAACATGTAGGAGGACTGGACCTGTGATTCCAAACTTCTGCTTACATAACAAAGGTGTTTTCAGTAATTTTCTACTTTTGTAAATGGGGGCCTATATAAAAAAAACTACTTAAACAGTTATTTCTAGACCACTAAGGACTCTGTCTGACAAAGAGATGGAGATGAGGCTGGAGAGGGTGTTAGTGACTCACTCTGTCTGTGCTGGGGCATGCTGGTACGGGTCAAGCTCTGGTGCTGTGCCTGCCACGAGGACAGCAAGGGGGCAGGCAACAACCCCTACACAGGAAAAATGACAAAAGGACAAAGCACCCACATAAGCATGCATGCTCACAGAAAAACCACCAGAATTAATTAGCACAGTCATGCACAAACACACAGACAGAGTTAAAAACAATGTCGTTATTCAACCCTTCATTCATAAAAAAAAATTTTTTGTTTTGTTTTTTTGACCAAAGATTCCTAAAGCACAGATTTTTTAGGGAGCGGAATAACTTCCTTCCTATAAACTATTATATATAAACACACACACAATGGTGTAGCATCCAGTTTGCTTTTTGTCTTTTTTTTTTTACACTTTTCCAATTCAATTTTTAATTTATTTTATTTATTTATATGACGGACATGCGCATGTGTGTGCTTGTGTGGAAATACATAAAAACGGACCGTCAGTCCATTTGGACATGCAGCAGGCGATCTGAATGTCACGTCTGACAGGACACACGTGTCAGGCCATGAGGGTTGCAGGTTGAGGAGCGGCACGCTGACAGGACCAGGACAAGCCAACAGTATGACAGATACGCCACTTCCACTCACATATCGGTAGAAATACGCCTTACCAAATGCCATTTGGTCAGTTATCACAGCGCTTTTTCTTTTTTTTAAGAAAATACGTTCATCTGCTTGTTGATTTTTGCCATTTCACGTTCCTGTTACAAGACAGTGATTGTAACTAGGCTCTGTAACCCCCATATTGAAAGAGTGGCTCCAGCAGATTCCAGGCACATCATCAGAGGTCTCTGTCCAAAAGAGTGCAGTCCTAGGAACAGCTAAGCTACTGCACTGAACAGAGGGAGATTTTATATATTTATTTTATTTATTTTTTACTTCAGCATCTTGTGCTGGTCAATAATTTTTGGATTTTCTTAAATATTTAGATTTTTTTTTTTTTTAATGGTTACTTTGCAGGTGTTTCTCAACACATTTTGCATTCTGTAATTAAAATTCAAGGATGACAATAATGCTGAGCATATTTGTTAGATACATATATACGGCCATGTCAATGTTGATATTATCCTTCAAGTCATGGCTGTTTGATTCATAAAAATATGTCTGTCGCCTCTTCAAGCTTGTCAGCAGTCCTGGCTTCTCAGCAGAGCCCTCTTGAGAATTACTGAGGAAGCTACTATGCTATACTGCCTCTTGTTAACTTGCAGTCCACATTAGAAAAACACTGTCGTAGGCAACGAAAAAAATAAAATAATTGTTGCCTGTCTCATTGCCGTATCATTCCTGTCCTGTCCATGTGCACATTTTGGTTCATCAGTATATGAAAGTCACAGTACACAGACAGACGTCTGGAAAAAAAATAAATGTCCACTGATATACAACTCAGCTTGGAGGTTAAGTAATCCAAAAATGTGTTTCCCCGCAGGGAGAGGCAGAGAGGAGACAGCAGGACCAGCAACCAGTTTCTCAAATTGGATTCTAATATACAAGAGAGACACAGAGGAACTGTCAGAGAGAAGAAGAAAACAAGTCCAGCCCAGCAGGTCCCACCTAGGCTATTTCAGAACCCCTTTAGGGGAGGAATGAGTTTCCCTGATCTGCTCTCATCCATGTCCATCCTTGACCACCAGCTGTTTCAGCAGGAGGTCTGCAGAAACCTCCTGTAGGGGTTTCATTTGCAGAAATGAAAACATTAAGCAATGAGAACAAGGCCATGTTGGAGGCTTCTTGAATGATTCTGACAGGCTATGGCTCCTTTATTAGAACTATGCAGCAGCTTTCCCTGTCAGTAATTTAGTTTTCTATACCGAGAAAAGAGAGCGTGAACACCCTAAACTTGAAAATCGGCATGATGGTGCTGAGAATGTAGCAACCTGGCGCTGTACGCTTCACAAGAACAAGGAGGCTGAAGCTGGGAAAATAAAAGGGCTTTTCAAATTATAATATCCTCATCAAAAATTTAACGCTGCAGCTTGGACTGAATTTGGCCATTTGAAAATGTAAAAATTAAAGAGAATAGAGAAATCTAAGTGGTTTTGTTAAGAACTGTACTCACATGTGAACTAGCATGATAAAACAGAAGCATTTTACATTTAGAATGCCCAAAAATGCCATGTGTCTACAGTGCATCAGTAAAGTATTCACAGCGGTTCACTTTTTCCACATTTTATTATGTTACAGCCTTATACCAAAATGGAGTAAATTCATTTTTTTTTCCAGGTGGACTCCAATTAAGCTGTAGAAACATCTCAAGGATGATCAGTGGAAACTGGATGCACCTGAGCTCAATTTTGAGCTTCATGGCAAAATAAATAAATAAATAAATTTTAAAAATGGGTTATTATGTGTAGAATTTTGAGCATAAAATGAATTTCATCCATTTTCAAATAAGCCTGTAACATAACAAAATGTGGAAAAAATGAAGTGCTGTGAATACTTCCAAGAAGGACTGTATATTGTTACAGCCAACTGAAGTGAAACGTCCAAGAATTGTTTTATGTGTGATAAATTCACACTTGATTTTCTTGAGAACTGACTTCTTTTGGATTGTCCAAAAAAACCATTAAAACAATAATAATGTTGCCAAAGTGTGATGTACTCTGAGAAGTAACCCACTTCTCCAAAGCAGATGGCAAAACCTCCTAAAGTAGGACAAGAACTTAAAAGGAAAGTAAAAGCTGTCTTCTCTAATCCTACAACCTTTTCGTGTTCCAGCAGTATTTAAGAGGTACCACGATACTAAGTCCCTGACACTACCTTTATCAATTAAATCCTCAACTCTCAATGCTGACTTATTTGTGAATCTGTGTCAGTGTGTATGCTGGCGTCCATGATGCAAGAAGACAGACATGGATGATCTATCAGGTGACATAAGATCGGGACCTGAGGCAGAATTGGTTCTTTGACCCCCTACCAATTAGCGCTGATCTCCAACTTTGTTCAGGCCTCCTATCCCTCCTTTGCCTCTCTCTCACTTTGACATCCCATCCTCCTCTCTCTCCCAATTCCATTCATAGTCTCCATACACTGCATTTTTGATTGCATTTTAATGATATTTGTGTCATATTTGGAAATTAAACAGTAAACTAAAATCTTCACTATCCAACATACTGTCTTACACTCTGTCTAAAGCGGGGTGCCCAATGCGTCGATCGCAAAGATAGTGTGGGTTGATCGCATGGTATGAAAACTGGCCTGTAGGCATGGGCAAGTCGGGGGTTCAGCCAAACCTCCCACATCTCCTACATTTAGTGTTTGATGCTGCGAACTGTTCATGAAGCAGCTTTGAGTTGAAAAAACAATTGTTGTCGCATCTGTCTCAAAGTGCAATGACAGTAGAACACCTGCAGTAAGCTTTACAAAGACATTTTTACACTTTTCTTTAAAGCTCTATTATAAGTACTACTACTAGTACTTATAATATTAATATAATAATAATAATTTAAACAACTAAAATATCTGAGTCAGTACTGCTCTGGGACTAGGTTTTACTACAGTTCTCCTCCAAGTTTAATAGATGAGCCAATGTATGTTTCACATTTATAATGTAGGTAGATGATTTTGATTTGGACATTTTAAAAGTAGCTCACAGGCAGAAGTGTGGCCACCCTCAATATAAAGCATTAAATGCACTGACTGCATGCAGAGCCCCCCCGCCACACACACACACACACACACACACACACACACACACACACACACACACACACACACACACACACACACACACACACACACACACATATCCTCAATTTAGACTGCACAAAAATGTATATACCAGTGACAGAGCTCTGGTGCAGAACAGGCAGCTTAGTGGGTTAACAAGTAGACCTGGGTTTGATTCCAGCTCAGGCTACCTGTTTATTTCCTTCGACAAGACACTTCATCTGCCATGTCCCAGTCCACCCAGCTGGAAATGGGTACCCCTTAGTTGGCAAAGTAACCTATGATGCACTGATGTCTCATCCAGGGGGAGTTGTAGAGATGAAGACAAAGGACTTGTTAGTGGACATGAAAGGAGAGGAGACCTCATCAACCACCATTTATCCAGGAGCTTGAAATGGAGAGGGTGAGCAGCTTTAAATACCTGGCTCAGCGAGGACCTCACCTGAACACTGAACAAAAAAACCTTCTCCCAGCAGGGTGATGTCCGTCACTCATTCTCCTGCTTTTTTTCCTCTTAATATTGTGGTTATGACTCGCAGACTGTTTGCTTTTTCCTGTCGCAAATCCATGATGGCAATTGACTGGGTTGTTCACCAGGCCCTCGAAAAGCTGGGCAGTTCATCTTTCAGCAGGACAATGACCCTAAGCACACAGCCAAGATATCAAAGGAGTGGCTTCAGGACAACTCTGTGAATGTCCTTGAGTGGCCCAGGCAGAGTCCAGACTTGAATCAAGTTGAACATCTCTGGAGAGATCCGAAAATGTCTGTGCACCGACACTCCCCATCCAACCTGATGGAGCTTGAGAGGTGCTGCAAAGCGGAATGGTCAAAACTGCCTGAAGATAGGTGCACCACGTTTGTGGCATCATATTCAAGAAGACTTGAGACTGTAATTGCTGCCAAAGGTGCATTAACAAAGTACTGAGCAAAGGGTGTAAATACTTATGCATATGTTCAAAGTTTTTTATTTTTAATAAATTTGCAAAAAAAAAAAAAAAAAAAAACCTTCTTTCATGTTGTCATTATGAGGTGTTGGGAGTAGCATTTTGAGGGAAAAAATGAATTCCATTTTGGAATAAGGCTGTAACACAAAATGTGGAAAAAGTGAAGCGCTGTGAATACTTTCCGGATGCACTGTACACATAGACAATTTTTTACAAGTGGCCATAAATGTTTACTTTTGTGGAAAAAAGGTGACTCATAGGGCCTACACTGTATGCCGAGGGATCGCCACGACGACAACATGATTGAAATGAAATACGTGCAGACAAAGCAGATTTTAGTCAAGGTTTGTGTCAATTTATGTCTGCAACTGTGTCTTTAATATACTCTGTAGGCCAAACTCTTTGGGTTCAGAGGTGCTGGCAGCCAAAGACCTGACTGCTCACTCTACATGGCTTCTGAAATATTTCTAGTGTTCTTATCAATACGTCAGACAAAAACCTGCCAAAAATATTAATTCCTGGTGGTTTTATTGGTGATAGCTCTGTAGAATTTCTGACACTGTAAAACCTTAATGTAGCGTGCAACCCTGTCTGACTTACAAACACAGTTGCACCTGTGCTGAATCACCTGTGAATTCTACAAGTAAGCTATTTATGGCTGTGGGAAGAGGATTTGGGTTGGGGGTGCTGCACAGGAGTGTCTTGCTAAGCTGAAAAGAAAACGTCCAAAAAGGCCAAACACAATATTGTGTTGACATAGAATTAGTTCATTTAAACCACCTACTCTGTGACAGAGCACAGAGTAGATTATAAACATCAACAAATCAAAGATTAAATGTTTGTGTAAATAAGCTGAAAAGAATTTTAAATGTTTTAAAATGATCATTTGTTATTCTGTTTTTGTCATATGGCAAATGTGGGAGGGGTGCCGTGACACCTGCAGCACCCTCAGCACCCCTACTTTCCACAGCTATGCAGCTATTCATCTTTTAAAACCAAGGGGTCTTCAACTGGTTCAAAACGCTGCTGCCAGACTTGTGACACCAAGCAGAAGGTTTGACTGCAGGCCTATTGTGCGTCCCTAGGGTGAATAAAAAGTCAGCGGGTTACAGAGCCTTTTCTCACCGCGGCCCAGCTCTGTGGAATGATCTGCCTGTGCAGATCCGACAGTCGGACTCTGTGACTTTTAAGGCTATATTGAAGAAACACTTTTTTCCCTGTTTTATCATTAGTATTTTATACGATTGTGTGTCTTCTTTGATTCTTTTTATTTATTTTACTTATTTGTTTTAAATTTTTATTTTGTTTTAATCTTAATTCATTTTATTCTGCCTTTTAAATTATGTTTGTGAAGCGCCTTGAGGCAACTAGTCCTGATTTGGTGCTATATAAATTAATAAATTTGAATTTGAAATATTTTGGTCTTACTAGAATACTTTAGTCTGAGACGGTAGCCAAAAACTGTGCAATGTGTGAGCACCCCAAAGTTCTTTCATTTGTGGATCTCTACCTCTGCTGTCTTGTGTGTCCTCTGTTCCCACCACTCCTCCCGCCCTTTCAAGTGTAATTTTCTCTCCCTGCTTATGTGTGAAAATAAAGCGATCTAAAACCATATCAAAGAGATAGAGTCAAATGAAAAAGTTACAGAAAAAGCATGGCAAAATAAAGTACAGAGCTGAGGAAAAAAGAAAGGAAAATGACCGGGTGAGTAGGAGACATAAACAACAAAGAAGAGTGGAAGAAGAAGGGTGTTTAAAAAGCAGAAAGGTAGGAGGGAGGATTGCAATTATCCTCCACGTCTGGCTGATGAAACAACCTTTTGTGATGCCATTGTTTCTTTGCTGCTTCTCATTTGTATGTTTGTTTATCTGGGTTATTAAGAAGGTCGCTACCTCAGTCCTTAGTCTGATGAACTCATTGTTTAGACAGATTGCATGTGCCCACACTTGGGCACCAAAGGCAGAAGATGAAAACACACACACACAAAGCACAAACACACACACACACACACACACATAAAGCACAAACACATACAGATGTACACAAATATCAACTCACGTGCCACTTTATTAGGTACACTATGCTAGGACCAGGTTGGACAGCTTTCATTTTCAGAACTGCCTCAATGTTTCATGTCATCGATTCAATAAGGTGCAGGAAGCACTCCTCACAGTCTGTGGGTTTAGTCCACATCAACATGTCAAAAGAACGCACTTCCGTGACCATTACACAACCTTGAGCAGCCTGATATGAGGCAGAACAGAAGCATGTGTTCACTGACACCAGATGATGAGCCTACCATCTGAACTTCAACAGATCTACTTAGCAACATCAATATGCATAAATGAATTGGGTTCCTGCCACACAACTGGCTGATTAGATATTTGCTTCGATGTGCAGTTGAACAAGTGTACCTAATGAAGTGTCCAGTGACTGTAAGACTGCTTTTCCACTGTGGCTTCAAAAAACAACTGTTTGGTCTACTATTTGTATCTCTCATATAAACAGAGATACACTCAAAGCATATGCGGCTTTTTTTCTCAGAACATGCTGTAGGGCACAAAATGGATTAAAATAAGAAAGTGGAGGAGCTGCAGCCCTACGGCATTGATATGTTGCCAAACCCGTCCTACAAACTGTGAAGAAGTTAGGAGATGAATCCGCAAACTACAATCGGTGAAACCAGCCTACACAATGACAATCCATTGAGGAGAGTGTAACAAATGCTTGAATATAGCTTATGACAGCATGGGTTGGTGGTCATGAACTCTGCTTTTCAACTAGAGTTAAAAGCACACAGATGTTTTACTGAAGTCGATGTTTAAGTTGATGCTCTTTTTCTTGGCATGGCCCCCACCTTTTGACCTCCCGCCACTAAAGTGTATACGCTACCCACTGGGCTACTGATGAGGCCACAAGGTATCATCAGAAAAGCCATATAAAAACTTTACAGGCTGTGTCCTTTGACATCAAAATTATTCTTGGCTGTTCCTTCTCGCTCAGCACTCATAAATACCCTCAGAGGGCAAGTGCGACTTCCACGCTCTGATACACCAGCACGTCTAATGTCAGAGGGGAGGAGAATCAACACAAAGGGCATTTCGGAGAGCAGGAGGAGGAAAACAATAAAGTTAACACTGGATTATGAGTCCGTTCACGTGTCTGTGTTACACTGGAGGAAAAGACTCCTGGAAAGTGAAAACAATCAGGCTTGTGAATATGCATTTGAGGAACAACACAATATTTGTGCTGGGGCGGTGGGGGGGTGGGGTTACTGAGTGAGAATACTAAGAGGCTGACTCACAAAACCGCTTTGAAAAAATATATGAAAGACATGAGTTAAAACTGGAGGGCTATATTTAGAATTATGCAAACCTGAGTTTGCTGAAGGAGCTGAACCTGTCAGTGTAATATCAAGGACTTCAAAATGATCTAAAGGCAAAAAGAGTGGAGTAAAAAAAAGTACTCCTGTCTCATTATTTGTTTACATGCTGCAAGCAGCCTTAGCTAACCTTTTAGCAGCAACCGCATGCTCTGAACAGTAAAATGCCATCCCATAAACCTGCAAAACACAGTCAAAGGAGACAGCAGTCTGGGAAAACATTTTCATTTAGAAGATAATCAAAGAACCACTCAAAGACAGAGGACCACAGAGCACAGGGATAGACCCAAACTGACTGTACGTAAACCTCTGTGTTACACAACACATCAGGTACTCCAGGTTAAACAAAGGTTAGACACATTAATCAGCAACACCATCAATACATTAAGATGGCAGGGGCCATCACACTGTTCACCCTGTGGAGCAGATTCCAATTAAGTCGACTGACCCTGATATTTCCATCGTTGCCATGGCAACTGTTGTACAAAATGCTTTTTGGTTACCAATCATTTTGGTTTGTTTGTATCTCAAGGATTCCCAGTACTGGTCCTCTGAGACCTTAACATGCACTTGACTGGCAGAGTGCACCTGAATGAGCTAGCTAGTCAGTATCTGGTAGAAGAGGGAGATGAAACGAGGTACAGGTTAGAGATCATTGAGGACCAGGACTGGGAACGCCCAGTACCAGGTTGGCTGTGAGCTACTTTTATAGCAAGAGCCCAGTGTAGTGAGCTAATGTAGGACAGTGACACTGTTCTCAAGTTGTGTTTGAAGAGCATAAAGAGAAAGTCCATTCTCATTCTTCTCAAACATCAAAATTACTGGGTAGTGTTTCATTTATGACATGCGGGTAGAAAATTAAACAAGGCACCCTAAACCCCCTCCTCCTCTGCCATGTTTTTTCAACCTGATGGGAGTTCCCAAGGTATCCCCAGGATAGATCAGATATACAGTCACTCTCGTGCTTTCTGCATCTTCTGTGGTGACGCCTGCCAGCTGCACATATCCAGATAACCTTCAAACCGAGGCATTCAGGGGCCACTCCAGTGTGATTTGCTAATCACATCAACTGGTGCTACTGTGAAGGAACAGGGAGTTCCTCCCTCTAGGTGGGCCCAGCTAACCTGTGAGTGGAAACTAGGTGAGGGCTCAAATAACATTCTGTCCAATTACGATTTCCATAAAAAGCCATTAATTTTTCTACCCTGATTAATCTTTCAGCACTCAGGCAATGCCTTATTCCCATGCGTCACCATGGTAGCATCCACATTTCTTTAATGCTATTGCTTTCTACTCATTTTGTTTGTATTCTGCTTGACTGTGACTTCCTTTGTCTGTACACCAACCTTTTAGCTGAGAGCTGGTCTATTAGGGGAGTGTTTACTCGGCACCCTGCCTATGGCACTTTTGCTACTGAATCAATACTTGGCTGCCACACAGCATGCTATTGTGGCAAAAAACAGAACACACATCTTTCTGCACAACTCCTCTCACTACTTCATTCCCCATATGTATTCTTCTCCCTCTTCCGCTCTGTCTCTCTCCTACATCCTTTCCCTCAGTTGCTCAATCATTAATACCATCATTGCTGCTCCCAGTTTAGTAGGAGCTCTATTAACCATGTGGGACAGAATGTTGAGTTTACTGACCACTGAATTATTCCATAGAGAGGACATGTGTTTGCCTCCAACAATTTGGACATGGCTGGTCAGAGGGAGGCAGCAGACAAAGGAAAACCTGACAGAGTAAAATAAATGAAGTGACTCAGCATCATGAACACATGGACAAGATTTACAGCTGGCATTAAAAATGACATTCCCACATACAGATAGTCTGCTGGGCCACAGCCGAGGCCACTGCATTACTACCACATTCAACACATGATGGAAGAGCCTTGGGACCTGGATGAAAACCATGCAGGAGCTGACAACCAGCCCATTCCCACATTTCAAAAGTACGTATCAATCTGCCATAGCCAGGTGAAACCTGGCTGTCCCATTGGCCTTTTCTAGTTGCCTGGGTTAAAAGTGAGGCACCTGCATCCTGGATCATGCTCAGAGAAACTCACCATATGACCAAAATATCATACCTTGCAGTCTCGCTAAGTAGCTGCTTATCTGACACAAAGTCGAATCAAATGTATCCCAAGATCCTTTGATTAGACCTAGTACCAAAAGTGGTTAGTGTTCAAGTCCTACAACCATATAGTAAGACAGCTAACACCAGAACTTAAAAAACTGGCCTTCATTCAAAAAGACAGACATAGCCAAAGAGCTCTGTCCACCAACCTCCTAACTCCCATAAGCGCTTCTCAGGCATTCCTCAGTCTCAACAGCCCAGTCTCATGTTTTTTTTTTCGTGCTCCCGTGACGAAATGAGTCAAATTTTCGTGACGGAGCTTTTTTTAACTCACTATTACTAACCCTACTCCCACCGCCAACCCTAACCATAACCTAATATTACTCCTTCCCCCCACCCTAACCACAGCCACCCGACCCGACAAGAGAAGAGAGTCTCTGTACAAGTTCAACAATTCCACTGCATACAGATACACTTCTGATAGCCAGGTTCAGAAAGTCATTAAAAGCCCAGATGTTAGTCCTGACTGAAGACAACTGCAAGACTATCCGAAATGTCACTCAGCTTCTCTCTACAATCAGAGTATCCACTGAGTCTGCAAATACTACAGCATCTTCTGTGATGTCAAGGTCAGTAATATTTTCATTGCCAAAACAAAAAAAGCTAACTCAAAACACAGGCCATTTAACAGTGTAGGAGCCAGAATACATCTGATGAAGGCCAGTATTCACAGCGGAAAAAAGTCAAGAGATTCTGCCCCAGTACAAGCTGGCAATGATGTCCAGCAACTAGTTGGGGATTTTGTACTTAAAAAAAAAAAAAAAAAAAACACAAACCCTGAACAGCATAGTTGTTGAGCATGATCTGTGTTGTTAGTTTTATGAATGTTTGGACTCACAGTATGGTTGGGTGGTCTCCAGTACGTTTGTGTGGCCTTATCGTATTGCTGCTGCATCCGTTTATCTGTCTGTCTGTTACCAAGTCGTAATGAAGCAGGAGCCCTCTGGTGGTTACACTGGCACCTGCCCTGCCGTCCCTGAGAGGGCTGAAGAAGCAATGCCAAAGGAGAGACAGATGAATGGAAAGAAACAAACTGTTGAGATACAAATCCCTTAAACTCAACAACACAGTACAATGAAATAAACCAAACTTGAAGTATGTGTAGAATAGTCCTTTCATGGTAAGTTCAAAAATCCTCCAATCAATTAAGCCTTATGTTTACTCCATGTACATTTTCACAGAATTCTAACCTTTATTCCCAAAAGAAACTGGTTGTTTTAACAGCTGCATCTGAGTCTTAATGCATTTCATTTTTAACTTTTCACACACTCACTCCTTATCATGAGAGATAATCATTTTCTGAGTATTTTTTCAGCTCAGTGATAAATTACATCGGCTGCAAGACAATCAGCAATGTGTACTTGGCTGAAAATAGTGTTGCAATTCAATTGAAAGACTCATATTGGCAGCTTTAGTACAAACTGATGCAGCTTAAACAATAATCATGAGCACTCCTCCTCAGCAGCTGTGACAGCAGCATCCCAAACTGCATTCTGTCAAACAGGCCTGAGATGACAGGTTACCGTGTTTGACAGTTCTTCTCACTTCTTCAGACATGCACAGCCTCTCTGTCATCATGCTCTGCAGTGTTTCTGATTGAGTTTCCTCCTTGTGTCACTCAGCAGTTTCCAGGGCTTGACAATAAGGCAATTTATGCACTGGCCCACAGGGCCAGTAGAATTTGAAAGTTACTGGCCCGGATGAAAATATCACTGGCCCATACTTTCACACCCGCGCCGAACCGACGGCCGCTGCGTTGACCCAGTAAATATACAATACTCTAACTGGCAACTTGCGTTGACCCAGTAAATTTCACCAGTAAAAATTTATTTCTGTGACAAATTATTCCAAATTATTTCAAATAACCATGACAGTTTCTTAAGATTTGATTATTTATAATTTGGTGCACATGTCCTCCTCATGCATGAGACGTCCTTCCACCCTCTCACGCCCCAAACACTCATCCATACACTCTTCATCAACCTCATCCTGGCTGAGGAACATGTCCTTCAACCTTAAAGACGAGAGTTCTTCCTCCATTTTATTTTCTAATTCTTGCAGCTCTAGAGCCAGCTCTTCATCAGAAATTCATAATATTCACTGCGATCGATCTTGCGTAAGCGAAAATGATGCGTCGATGTTGAAGCGAAATTAAGCGCCACATCAGAAGATGCTCCTGCAGACGAAGTTCTTCTGCAGATTCGTATGCACTTCGGCAATATTCGGAACATTGCCGAAGTGGCACGGAAAGAGATGAAGACGGCCCCACGCATGCGCCGTAGCTACCACAACAAACATGGCAGATGATGTAGCGAAAATGTTCAATTTCTACATGTATTTTGACAGATTTCTTCACGGTAAGACTAATAAATTTGCCCAAAGTGATTTTAATTCTTACTGGCCCATACGGACCAGTGAAATATGAATTTCACTGGCCCGTGGTGGCCCAGAACGTGTAAAAAAGGCCGCCGGGCCATCGGACCACTGCTATTGTCGAGCCCAGGTTTCCCTTTACCACTTCATCACATCCTTTCATTTATCTGTTTTTTTTATGTGATCATATCTGGTAAATGCTTCAAGGCATAAGAGTTTGTTAACTTGCATGACTCACTGTGAACTAAATGACAAATGTCACAAGCTGGACCTGAGCTTTGTTTGTATTATATTTTTGTTTATTAATTTATTACAACTACAACTGAAGAATTCTGCATAGTTTACCTTTGGTGTTTGGATTTTTAGCGTTGGCTTTTATGCATCCTTGTGTTTCATGCAGTAACATGAAACTGCAGCATCATTCATTTTCTCCAACCTAACTTTAGGTACCTAGCTTATACTTTGGGATAAGCAGTGATTCAATCTCCCTTTTACACACACACACACACACACACACACACACACAGACACACACACACACATACACTTTCAGTTGGCACACTCATTAACTGCAGGCACATACATATCTGAGAATATTTCCTAACTTTTTTTTCCCCATTCCTTTTGCTTGTTGAGGTTGAGGGGGCAACAATATTGTGCTCGACTCAAGAACCTGCTGTGGGTGGGTGTAAATTCTAATTGGAAGGATAACACGTGGCAGGGAGGCTGGCGAACAGACCTTGACTTGACATTTTGGTATTTCTAGATACAGCGGGGATTTGAATAATGTCAGCCAGACATACGTTTGTTTGGTTAACAAGGGAGCCTTGGTCACGACACTAATGAATGTTAGAGTGCACACAGAGCTAGCTAAGAGAGCAGAACACAGGCTATTTGCAGACAGACATAACCATGTGAGGGAACACACTGCAGTGCATTCAGGTGCCCAACAACATTCCAGCCACAACCTGAACTCCCACATATGATGAAGGGCACTACAGCAGGTATTCACTGACCACCAAACAGCAGAATGCTGGAATACATTCCATGCATTATTATTTCTGCTCTATCTTATATATAAAAAGGCAGCTCTATGTATCTATGTCCATGATAAATTTTCACAGAGTCCGTCACAGGCCAACAAAAGAGGCATGATACCATTCATTTCTACATCCAGAATACCTTCATTATGAGTACATTCCAGAGTCCAGAGTACATTCATTGAAAATAATCTAATAAAAATACTGAATTCATATACTTACATAAATGATGGTCTCTACTTTTGCATGACATGAAGGCCCCTGCTGGTGGTGGTATAAACTAATGCATTCATTAATTCACAAAACCTCCACGGGGGAACAAAAACAAAATAACTTCCTTCTTATCCTTGTTCCCTATGTTTCACATAGTCTTCACATTAAATTAAATTGATGTCAAAAGACAGCAGAAGACACACCCAGGGTGACTGAAGGTGGTGAACAAAACAGCAATATGCTTTATAAATGTGAACAAAACAGCAGCATTTCAGGTATAATGCAGTGATGGTGATGCTCAAGAGTCAAATGTCAGAATCTTGCCAGATAAAAATAATATCAAAGCTAAATTCATCTGAGGAAACAAACTTGCAGCAACAGATTTCTAGCTGAAAATTCATGCCATATGCTATATAAGCATTTGTTCCAGCAAGTGATTTTGCATCTTTCAAGGAATATGAGCAAGCACATGTATAAAAATGCAATATAGAGGCCTCTCTGCAATGTTTCAACACAGTAATTACATGAACAGACACACATCGTTAACTAGAAGGGTACCCATTACACATCTAATGGTTGTCTTACAGATGCAAAATATAAAAAATGAGGCAATAGTTGCCAACATGCAATGTGTGTGATCACAATGTTATTGCAATACTTATGCAGGTACTAACTGCTGAAAGTGCAATAGTTTACAAGTACTTGTGCAAATATAATATGCTTTTCCAAAACTGAGATAAACCTGCACCATTCATTGTAATGCAGATTATTACCTGATGTGCAATTTCGGATTATGTTTATCCCAAGTACACGTAGCCTTTTGTCAGAGTTCAAAAGCCAAAACATCCTAATGTTGCAGGACAAAGAGTTGTAGTTTCAAAGAGCCACTGGAAAATTTAATTGTTTCTGAAGTCAAGTTTGCCCTCTTCAACTTTCAAAGTTGTTTTATTCATTTTTAATAATTTCTCAAAAATAAATAAATGCATTTAAATTCCCTTTGTCAGATTAAGTAGCTCAGTGCTAAAATATAATGTTTCTATTCCAGGCTATGCACAGTATTTACATTATGCACATTACTGTCATTAAGTTTTATCAGAATGAATTACTTGTGTTTGTGTAATCTTTTGAAAAACAAAACCAAACAAACAGATACGGTGGTTGTTACTTTGGGAGAAAATAATGTCAGAAGAACCAAACATATACGAGAGGGGAACTGTACTTCAGCAATAGACTGTGGTCTTCCTCCCTCACAAGAAGCCAATATTCACCAACAACAGGTTCCAAACAAGCCCACTAGAACAGGCATTAGTTATACTGCAATAACAATAGTTTGTACAGTATTCAAAGTAGTGACAGTGGCATCATCACCACTGATTAACACAATTTTATTTTAATGCAAGATGCAACAACTTAAAATTGAGGAGCTTTCCAAAACACCTGCACTTTCATGCCAAGTGGTAATGAAAACAAATGGAAGGCATGAGTGTTCTGTTAGGTATCATGTGCCTTCAGAATGGTGTTACAACATCAATGACATTTGCACAACACTGCATTGTAGAACCTTTTTACCACAGGGACAGTACTGTCCTTATTTTAGAGAAACAACTACCCAAAAAACCCAGACAATCTACTGACAGACAATCTGTAGCAGAGTCCTCAATTGTATTACCCATGTGTTCTGGTATTTCTCTGATACAAAAAATAATACTGTGTGTCACTCACAATGTGCTTTGTCATTTTTCAATGAAGTCTGTAAAAAAATGTGTTTCTTTAGCCAACATGAAACTAGGTTATAGTTGACAAAACTTTTTTACACTCATAGTTTGCATGTAAAGCTTAAAACCTCTTGTTTGGTGGTGAGGGGTGTTGACATGTATTGATAACTCTGAACATAATAACATTTACTTCTGAAAGATCTTCAATTGTGATTGAGCTTTTTTTTTTCCTTAAACAATTGTAGACAACATGCACGTAAAGCTAAAGCAGAAACTGTGATAGCTGAGACTACAAAAGATGAAGTTAAAACACATTTGTGCACAGAGCTTACTGCAGGCACTCTATGCATGCTCCACATAGCTTTTTTATTTGGCAACATGATGATATACAAATTTGTTGAGCCACACAACATTTTACAGCTGATAGTTTTCAACATCAGGTGACTTGTGTTCCAACCAAACTCACTATTTGTTCCTGCTGCTGTAGCTGTTGACACTGCAGTGTGAGCTGAGCAATGGTCTTGTCTCGACTTCTCAATTCTTCTCTTAGCATATGCACCTCTGTAATCAGCTCTTCCAACTGCAAACACACATAATCCAATACTTACTCCAGGGACAGTCAGCAATATCAACTAGAAATGGGAAAATTGGGGGAAGATTCTAATTGGTCATTGCTGCAAATCAAAAAGAAAAGATTTTTACCTGTGATGCAGTGGTACCGTCCTCACTCTCCTCAGGAACATCAGCTGGAGAATCAGTATCCTCCAGCTGGGAACAAACAAACATATACAGGTATACAGGTTTGTGTAAGTACACATGAATGCGTAGAGACTGAGCCAGATTAATGGCAAATGCCTTATGAGAGTCTCAAGAACCATGTGATATGCCCTTGTGCAAAAATATTACTCAAACACATATTCTACTGACCCTGAACAGTCAGCAGCCGATGCTAGTTACCCCGGGCATAAATATAAAGTATCTCTTTGAACATAAAATTGATTACTTTCATGCTGTATAATAAATGTCCTCTTCAGATTATTTTTCTTCTTTCAAATTTGGTCCAGATGTCTTCATGTTCATGCAAAATGCTCTAAGGTTATTTATTATTTCAATTATTGTTTGTTTGCTTAATCATTTACAATATTTTAAACAATTATTTTGGTATTAAAAATAACAATAATATTAAAAGATAAATCCCAACACAGAAAAAAGGGCATAAAATAATTCACCAAAATGCAGGGGAAAAAAGTGCGGTACAACTGTTGGTTCAATATGTGATGCTCTTTAAAGGAAGAAAGTGATTATTTTGAAAGTTTGCTAAAATTGTGTGTTTGTATATTACATACAAAATCAGATGGTTAAGTAACCAAACAGTTACAGGATGATAAATTATAAAAACCCATGCACTGGTTTGCACAGAGACACAAAACAAAATTAACTCTAATCAATTAGTAGTCCACTTCTACACTCCTGTGCCACAACAGGAATATTTGAGTCAGGAGTATTACAGCATGCAAAACATCTTTAAAGGCCCCTTCACACATAGTACGAAGAAGTCCAACTCAGGGCGACTCACAGCAAAACAGCTCATATGAGCGAACCATGAAACACTGCGCCGACGGGCAGGCGACAGTTCGTGCACACGGGAACACGGTGCGAGGAGCTGCGCAATGTGGCTACATCGCTGCTGTGCTGATAAAATAAATAAATAATTTTTAAAAATTCATGCTGCAATGGTTTTGTGCACATGGGAACAAAGCAGCTTTTCACAACAGCTGCTGTGAAAATAAAAAATAAAAATTACACGCCACCCAAGGGACTCAAACCTGCACTTTCCAAAAGCTCTGACTGCTAGTCTGAAACGTTACCACTGAGCTACCACTGCTGTCCTGTGAAAGGTGCGGGAAACTGCCTGATATCAGGAAGGACATGGACGTATTAAAAAAATAAAACCACACACTATATAAAAACACTGCATTGTATTGAATCCTTCTTATCAAGTGGACAATACAAGTATGATCCATCTGTTTCTCTGTAGATGACCCATGGTCACAGACGTACAGTCATGAAGTGACATGAATGGAGCAGTGTACTCATCTCATCATGTCCACATCTGCTGGCGCATGTCCAGCTGGCCCCGCACGGGTGTCCTGCCCGACACGCATGCCTTGTGGATGGCGCAACGCAGGACTGACACCACGTCATGTGGAACAGAGCTCACACGGGTGACGTGACAGTCAGATCACCCGCTGCATGTTATGATCTGACGGTCCATTTCAACCTGGGGGTAGCCTTTGTTCGCATGCTCGCAGCAGCCCGTCACCACAGTGATATATGTTTTTAATTTATGCCCATGTGAGGACAGCAAGCAGACACACGTGTCACAGTAGGCAGTTATTAGTCCATGTCCGTCCATACACAGTACGTGTTGTCCAGCCGTGACGTCCAGATCCACAGATCTCCACAGCCGCTTCTGTCGGCAGCCACACCTGTCAGTTCATCACACACACCAACGTGTCACTGTGTCTGTTTGTAAAGCCACACTCATGGGGCACTCAAACAAATTTCACTGCCAGCTCGACAGTGATTGTCTGGTGACTGTTTTCATGTTAACAGTGCAAATGGCCACACATTTTCTAAGTGCAATGCGAGTGGTGTTAGATGATGGCCGATACTGGAATTTGGCCGTGAGAGGGTTCGATGGGCACATGATGGGCAACACACACTTTGTCTTTCAGCTGCTGGTCTGCGCAAATATTTGTAGCAACCAGTGTACGAGGTGTTGGAAGCAGCTACGAATTTACACATTTTGCATACAATTCCTGCTTCATGCGCACCTTATGCGCAATTCAACCAAATTCGCACTATGTGTGAAGGGGCCCCAAATTGTTAAACCACATGGTCCAAAAATCAACACAGCACAATGGAGATACAGTTCACAGCTCATATCTACTCTATGTAGAAAATTTTGAGATGAAAGCAAAATTGTAACCCTTTGACATACAAGTAAAAAAGTACTGAACCACAGCGGTGCAGTGGTTAGTCTTCTTGCCTCACAGAAAGAAAGTCCTGGGTTGAATTAAGCTCATCATTGCCGAGTTCCTTTCTGTGTGGCATCTGCATGCTCGACCCATGTCCTCCCACCATTTAAAAAATAAAATAATTACAGTTTGATTAATAACTATGTACTTCCATAAGCATAATGATTTCAATAACTAAAAATGTAGATTATATTTATTTGATCAAACAAGCCATTAGGGGTGTGAATCGTACAACAACTCACGATTCAATTCGAATCAGATTCTTGGGGTGACGATTCGATTCAGAATCGATTTTCGATTGAAAGAGCTCTGAGAAATAGTTACATTACTTAAAAAATGTTTATGTTTAAGAAAATGCAGCTTTACAAGGTTAATCAAGTGATTCTAGATGTAAATTTACTTATCTGCTTTGCTCGTTCAGAGTTGGCTGGCAGTTTAGCGAAGCGCTGGTCAGTAGTCGGCAGAGACCGCTGCTCCACTTCTTTTAGCTCCGGGTGATGGCGTAGCATGTGGGCTTGCGGATTTAAAGTGTTTCCGAAGTACTTGACTTTCATTTTGCAGATTTTGCACACTGCATAAATCATGTCAAGTTCCTTCTTACGCAGCAAATAATAAAATCCAAAATGTGCCCAAACATTTGCCTTCAGCAAAGACGGTGCTGGCTGAATTAGCTCTTCGTCCGCCATGTTAAGCTGCAGCTCACGAATGTTTGAAGTGGATCCGCCCCTAGTGGGGATGCTGTAGTATGGAGGCCGTTGCCTGACAAACAGTACATGCAGCTACATGCAGCAAGTAAGCAAGAAAATGTTTAAAAAAATGATTTTTAAAAATCGATTCTTGGACATTTTGGATCGATTCAGAATCGTAATAAGTAAGAATCGCGATTTGGATGTGAATCGATTTTTTCCGGCAGCCCTACAAGCCATCTAATGAATGTATAGTTTGTTTCAATGCAAAATTCCGAGTGCTCCTCACTGAGTTTGGGCCAAAAGATCAGTTAGGTTTCATCTCATTTTAGGGCCCCTTCACACATTAACACGAAAGATACAGAAACCGTAAGAAAATCTGCGAACCAAACACGAAATGGGGAACCAAGAAACTTTCCACCTGCTGTTGTGAGGGACGCACGGTCACACAGGTGTGCAATACACACCTGCGACGGTTTGTGCATGGTCGAGCGCGTGCACGAACACAGTGCGAGCACCCGGAACGTGTTGCACCACATCGCGCCGCTGTTGTGGGGAAAAAAAACAAACAAAAACAAAACAGCTGGAACATGTTGCACCACATCACGCTGCTGACGTGGAGAAAAACAAAAAGATAAAAACCAGCTGGAACATGTGGAACCACATCGCGCGCTGCTGAGGAGAAACAGAAATTAAAACAAAAAAAATGTCACCCGTGGGATTCAAACCTGCAGATAACAAAAGCTGTGATTAACAGATGCAATCTTTACCACTGTGCTACCATATAACAGAGCATAAAATTCCTAAAATCAACAAGGAGATAAATCTATTTAAAAAAAGAGAGAGAAATTAGACGATGTAGACAAAGAGGAAGTCGTTAATTTTTGCCATAATAACTGACAAAACGGCATTTGTTTCATTTGCAGCCATCAGTGAGTCTCTGGCCAGCAATCATCTGAAAGGTGGCTCGCTGTGCTGTGTGTGCTCTGGCTGGCAAAGCGCGCGAAACACACGCACCCGTGTGTGGAGGGGGGAGCAACACATGCGCGATACACATGCACGGCACATGTGTTGAGGGGGGAGCCGACACTCTGTCTGGCAGGCCACATGTGTGCTGCTTGGCAACTTCACAGTCATGGGGGCACTTAAATTTCACAGCCAGCTCAAAAGTGGTTGCGTTTTTTTTTTTTTTGGTCGCTCACCATTTTCGTGCTAACAGCGCGAATGGCCACACATTTTCAAAGTGTCCAGTGAGCAGTGTTGAATGTTCGTGTGTGACACCTGGAATTTGGCTGACACCTGCCGCGAGAGGGATCGAATGAGCTCTCACAGGGCACTCTCTGTCTTTCGGCCACTGGTGTGCGCAAATAGTTGTAGCAACAGGTGTATGAGGCGTTAGAGGCAGCTCCGATTGTTCACGACTGGCATGCAATTCCTCCTTTGTGCCCTAGTCGGCTTCAATCATGTTTTGTGTGAAGGGGCCCTTCACACCTTGATCTCAGCCCTCTTCTGGCTGCTTCTGTGCATTACAGGTCAGCACAGCATATCCAGTACATATAAGCATCTTATTGTGGTCCTACGCTGAATGCCCTTTGTATTTATTAACAACTGGAAACTGACAGCATTGTTTAAAAAAAAAAAAAGCACTTAGAACTGTGAGCCATTAATGGGCCAACAGAAATATTTCTCCTCTCAAAGCTAAGCAGTACAGTGAGCCCTATGAACATGTCTGGAGAAGGAATGTGATTAAAATACAAACAAACATGTCACTTTTTATGCTGTAGAGGATAAACCACATTCAAAATAATTTACTTTTATGGAACATGCAAAATGAAATGCTTGTGACGCTGTGTATTTTCACAAATGCATAAATTAAGTTTAGCATTTTGTGTCAGTTATGCTTCTCTGTGTTCATTATATATTTGCATTTCTTTTAACTACAGGCATCTTTCATTTCCCTTTAAATCCCTTCCCACTCTCAGTGGATCACGATGAAGCATATTTTATCAAATAACGTGTACTGTGTCCCAGAACATGTGAATGTTTGGAAAGAACTGATCTGGCACATAAAAAACTTATTTTATATGTTTATGTGATACTAATCACTTATGCTCTGGGTAATATACCTATCCATTTATTCCTCATTACACATAATGTTGTCCACAGCATACACCTCAGTACTTTATATGGAGCACTGACTGAGGACATGACTCATATGCACGCAAATATACCATATTTGTACCATATTTTCCAGAGTATAAGCTGCATCTGTTAAAAATGCATCATGAAGAAGGGGGTAAAAACGTCTAAGTTGCAACATAGTATAAGTCACACTTATTTTTCAAACATGCATTTAAAAAAAATTCAAGAAAAAACATTTTGTAAGAATCTCTAAAGACTATTCAGTCACACAATAGACTGAAGAACATGGGCTAAATATTGTTAACGTGTTTCTTGTTTCCACTGGACTGAAAACGTACAGGACAGCCTGTTTTTGACACACAAGTCACGCTGGAGTAAAATCCATCGGACCTTCCAATCTAGTAAAAAATAAATAAATAAATAAAAATCAACTTAAACTGTGGGAAATACAGCAATTGTGCATTTACCACATTTTAGAGCTCAAAATGAAAACAGCTGCACATTAAATCTTATTCATTATATCATTAAAACTAAATGTCAAACACAAGCTATAAGATGGCAAACACATGAAGGTTGACACAGAGTTCTGAATACTACATGCCACCTAGGCATGAGAAGCATGAGATTCTGATGGAATGCCCTAGCATATCCAGTGTGCATCTTATTCTCTCTCCGTATCACAGCTTGCGACCGGCACGCAAACCATTGTTTTTGATCAGTGTTGTTGATAAAACTCATGCTCTTGTAACTGCACAGGTGCCAACCTTCAGTGATGCCATATCCCAGTGATGGAACACAGACAGACATGCACCATGTTAGAGAATTAACTGAACACAGATTCTTCACTAACCAGTTTTAACTGTTAAAAATAATTAGGACATTCTTTACTGTCATTAATTATTCAAATATCATGACTGGCTGAATCTTTTGGCTTCTCCCATTTTGCTCACGGTCGCCACAGCAGATCTGATATGGACCTGCATTTTGATTTAGCAGAAATTTTACATCTGATGGCCTTCCTGACGCCATTACAATATCAATATTTGTTGAAGAATTTGAGAATTTTTGTATGATTTTGATGAATAAAGTATTTGAATCATGTGATTCTTGTATCCGGATTGTTTCCAAGCACAATCACTACTCCAAATTTTCATCCTCATTTCAATTTTTTTTTGTCCTGTACCATTAAATTTGTTTTATTTTTTATTGAAATATCATTACAATATCAAGAAATCTCACAAATGATGCCTTCTATTGAAAGCTCTGTGAACTTGAATTGATGGACAACAAGGCTATTTAATGAGAATTTTTAACAACACCCTGCTGTCAGGTGACATCCAGTAAGATATAGAAAGAGAAAAAAAAAAAACAGCCATTTAACATGTGGTCACGTCACTTTTTTTTTTTTTTTTTTTTTTTAAGGTTACTCCACAGAAGGTAGTGTGTGTTGGGGAAAACCACACTCAAAGTGCTGCAGATGCAATGGAATGATGAATGACATACAAATTAAATTATATGTGGTGTTATTAAAAACTTGGTTGCTGACGCTTTGGAGTTTTGCTTTGAATATTTACTATTGTAAGTGACAAAAACAAAAAACAGCTGCTTTTTAGCCATGTTGTCTGCCTCCTTAGTGAAGATTTATATTTATTTTACCAATGTAAGACCTCCCTACGTAGTTCTTGATGAAGTTACTAATATTTGTAAGTAAGTAATATCTTGAATTCAGCAGAAAGCCGCAGTGAAATGTTTTTCATCTTTCAGTCACGCTTCAATAACATGTTTTGCACAGTAGGTGGCTTTCCTCCACCAAGCTTTGGTCACTTTTGTTTTGCTTTTTAAATCAAATTAAAGATTCCCACATTTATTTAGTCTTAAATCCGGCATTTTAGCTATGCAAAGCTCACTGTTTGGACAACATTAATTATTTTATTTTTTTTTAATAAATGGAATTCATGCTGTTTTGAAACCACTGCATTTTCACTTTATGGCATACCATAAAACCAGTAATCAGTCTGCATGTAATGCCAGCATATTTGTTTGTATACACATATGCTAGCGAATCATGATGCTAGTACTTTATGTATGTACATATGACGCTGTGCACATCTTGCTGGATCATGCACATTGGTGCATGCACAAATCTGTGATTGTGTTCATTTAATTAATTCTACAAATGCAGGTCAAACCTGTAGTAACATTTTAAGCCTGAGCAGTTGGTTCTTGAGTGAGCTGCAGTCCTGGGTCATATGTTTGAGAGTCAGCTCATCCAGCATCTCCTTGTGGCCAGTCTGACTGTTTTCAGATGACACTGGCCGAGGAATCCGTGGAGCCTTCAGACCATCATAATGCTGAAAGACAGGAGCCCTGAAGAAAAAAAGAAAAAAGAAAGAGAGAGCAAAAAATTTTTAAAAAGACATTAGTGGTTGACAAGTAGAAATCAAAAAGGGGCAAAGCATATACTGTGCATGCACAAAGTGCTGCACAGGGTAACTCATGCACCTGTGCCAACATTTACATGTGAAACAGTCACAAAATGGGAAAAAGAGTTCGTGAGTTAAGTAAAACATATAACTGCAACAGGGGGAAAGCCGAAGAGGAAGTTTATGGATGTGGTGAGGAGCATGCAGGTGGTCGGTATGACAGAAGAAAATGCAAAAGATAAGGTGAGATGGAAAAGGATGATCTGCTGTGGTGACCTCTAATAGGAGCAGCTGAAAAAAGAAGCAGCACTACCAGGAAAAGCCCACGTCTACAAAAAGTATACTTTATGAATATGATGACTCAGAGTGAGTTACAAAATCTTAACAGGAATGGATTATAGTTTTCACTGCAGCACGGGGACCATAAGCACCTTTTTTATTTCTTTTTGCTGCCATTTTCACATTGTTACATTTAACTAACCTGGTTCCACTGTAGAAATGGTTTGGGCCCTTCCAGCGATGTTTATGCCGTTGTCCCTGCCGGTTCGCCCTCTCCAAGGGCTCAATGTGGGACATTCCGTCAAGGTCTATAACAGGAAAGTTTAAAAACCGGCAGTGAACCACCAAAAAGAAAGCAGAGTATTTGTATTGTACAGTCAGTGTTTGTAATGTGGATGTTGGAATGTTGTTTGTGTTGGCTTCTGGAGGAGACCAGCTAGTGTGATTAAAGCTAAACATTGTTTGTAATCTTTTAGTCCATTTTATATACTATGTGGCAAACAATAACACTGCCCACATTCTATAATCTAGATATTCTAGAATATACATTATGATCTGATCAATCTCATTCTCCAGCTCTCTCAAATGTTTCCCATCATCAAATGCAAACACACAAACAGCAAAAAGGGCATTTTATTTTCAAGAAGGCAAGAGAACAGAATACTTGGCAGCACTCACTAGCATATAGCTGTGAAATGAAGCACGGCTGCAACAAAATTGACAACTAACAGAGCGCGACCCCCGGGAAATGAAAAAGACCCCTCACTTTCTATATGGTGGTAAAACTGAGAAAGAAGAGAGAAACGGAGAGCAAGACAGAGATAAAGAGATATTGGCAGATTCAAAGATCCAGTCCAAAGTATTCAGTTTTACCTCAAATGTCACTGTATAGCACTGGAGCCGCCAGTCTGTTCCAAACTCAACTCTTACATTCCAAGAACCTTCAGCTGTCCCAAAACAAACCCCAAACCGTTGTCTTAAAAACTCATCTAGAAAGAACTACAATATAAATATAATCCATCTGGGAAAAACAAATCCACCAACATAGATTAACTGAGCGAGTAGAGATAAATGATGCCTTGTCCCGTCAGCTGACGAGGCATTAAAGGGCCAGAGAGAGAGAGAAAGTCTTCACGACTCCCACTCTGTCTCGTCCCGTCTTTGTTGACAAGCTTGTTTTTCTGGGAACTCCCTAGGAACGGGAGCCTGTAAGAGAGGATTGTGGTGGTGGTGAGAGGAGCTGAATGGTTTTGGAGCCAAACTGGGAAGTAACCAGATGAGGCACTAAAGGGAGAAAAGCTCTCTTCGGTCACAGGACATGACAGCTAGATGGAAATATAAAATGAGGCCCCTTTTTCCCCCCTTTCACCTTCTTTACCCACACCCTATGCTGGTCTTTTGCTAGGGACAGGGTCTGTACAGAAGAAAAGTTAAAAAGGACAGAACGAAAGAGAGGGTGTCAAACTGTGAAGTATAAACAGCCTTCCTCACCCCATTTCTCAAAACCTGCCACGTGAGCCGAGCGCAACTGCATCCTTCAGTCTGTCTCCGTTTCGCTCTCAGCCCATGACATAGAGAGCTATAAATATGCCTACTTCCCAAAAAGGAATAGGTCAGGACACCACTCCAATCTCATTTCTTTGGAGTTCACAGCGCGGCACCTCTCTCAAATTCAAAAACAAGGGGAGGACTGCTCAACTACTTACACACGCGTAATCAATAAATAAAAATCACAGGTACAGTCCAGCCTCTGTGTGATGTGTCTATATGTTGACATGTTCCAGTGTTGTGAACCAGCCTATGTAAGGCGTAACTGAATACTGTGCCATATAAATACCAGAAATACACTGCACTTTAGATGTTAGACTAGATATCTGTTGGTCTACGGCACAATCACATCCTGCTGCCTTATAATGGCAAGACACCAGCACTGTGCCTGGCAATCATTTTAAGAACAACATACCCACAAGCGCACGTGCAGTTTGAAGAACTTGGGCACTGGGCTTGAAAACAAGTTGATTACTTCTGTGACACCCCCCACCCCCAGCAAAATGCGTAAAGTGTTACTAATACATAAAGGTATAAAAAGCAGACACATATTATTCAAGTGTCTCAATTAATCACAGTGACAAATTTTTGACCATAATCGACTTATAATTGAGTCACACAACACTCAAGTACAAACTCATCCAAGATTTGGGTCCAGACAGGATGTATGCCTGAAAACTCAAGGGTTATCACCATCACCATCACAAGGATCACAGAGCACTCACCTGCACACTGATAGCTCCCACTCTGCTGTAGCAGTTTCTTACATGATATCATGTTGTGATAATATTTTTTGCCATATTGCCCATCCCTAACTTGTACTGTGCACTGCTTCTAGTCCGGTAGAAGATAAAAGGGTGCAGAGTCTGTTCTGACTGGAATAAGTTCGACACCAAAAATGCAGCATACTGCCTTCTCAAGAAATTCTTACAGCACCGACAGAGTTCACACACTCAGGTTTAAACGAACTACACTTCACTGTGATCAGCAAAACCAACACATATGACAACATGTTTGTCTCTCCACTGTGCACATACTATACAGGCTACTGTAACCTGCAGGCCTCACCTCCACCACTATAAAAAAAACTGTGAAATGCAGCTACACTGTGGAGATGCTGAGTAAGTGAGAAAGTAAGATGAAACATGTCCTAAAAGCTGCTGCGTAATCTCTCTGCTGCAGTCTTACCAAGCACTGACCAGAACAACATTATAACAGCATGCCAACAAGTCATTTATGACAGCTGGAGTGTCGAAAGGAAACAAGAAAGGATCAGAAACTGATCAGTGCACATAATCCTCATAACATAATAAAAAGCCAGCATCAGTCATGATACAGATTCTCTGGATCATGCATCCACAATAAAAACTGCTCACATACATCCATTATATTAGTGTCAGGTGATTAATGAACAACATAATCATGACCATACTGGGCATGATTTATTGGTGCACTACATAATGTATTTTCAAACATTTTTATCATTTCAGTTTAGGTGCCGGTGTGTGTGAGATGTACACACACACACACACACACACACACACACACACACACACACACACACACACACTATACTGTTTATACGAGGTCTGTTAGAAAATTATCCAACCTTTTTATGTTTTGCAAAAACCTGATGAATTTGAATCACGTGTGCTTGCATGAGCCAACCTTGAACCTTCGTGCGCATGCGTGAATCTTTTCACACCTGTCGATTGCATCATTTGCTGGTAAGCAGCCTTTGTGTGAGGATGGGTGTAGTCTCTCGTCGGATTTTCATTTCAAGGAAAATGGTGGAACGACTGGAGCAGCGCGACTGCATCAAATTTTGTCAGAAATTGATGCCCACCTCTTCCACCATTCAGAAGATTCAGACGGCTTTCGGTGGCTTTTCAGTCGTGTGACTATCCGAGAAATTGTGGAAGAGGTGGGCATGTCAGAGCATGTCCTATGAGACTTCATCACAGAGGCGCTTTTGCTCCGCCGTCAGCAGCTTCAAGAAAGAATTTTGCCGCCACTCTTTGCATGGCAAAATCTTCTTTCAGAGTGGAATGTACCGAAAAAGTGCTGATGTCCACCTCTTCCGCAATTTCTTGGATAGTCACACAACGGTCCCGCATCACCACAGCGGTCCAACGAGAGACAACACCCATCCTCACACAAAGGCTGCTTACCAGGAAATGACGTAATCGACAGGCGTGAAAAAATTCACGCATGCGCACGAGGGTTCAAGGTTGGCTCATGCAAGCACACGTGATTCAAATCCATCAGGTTTTTGCAAAAAATAAAACAGTCGGATACTTTTCTAACAGACCTCGTACAGAATAAACTCATTTGTGATTGTGTGGTTGCTTCTGTTCAGAAAGTATACAGTCAAAGAGCCAGACAGCTGGTTCAGTACTTCTCCAAAGCAGCAGTCTTGCTGTCAGTCAATGCCAATTGTGTTTTCATGATTTAATAACTTTAATGCAACCAAATACTGAAAAGGTAGCAGTGTATAATAGGCAACAAGGTGTCCACTAAACTTTTTAATGGATATTATAAATTTTCACTCAAGGCAAAGTTTAATTTATTCAAGCCATTATATGCCAGAGAGGGATACTGCAGGAAATAGTGTGCTCGAGCCTTGCTTACGCATTCATTTACAATTATGATCAGAACAGGTTTGCTGGAGGTGTCTGATTATATGAAAATAACGGATAACCTCCAACCAGTAAGACTGAGCTCTTCTCACGGCCACAGAATAACCTCACAGCTTCAAATCCCGTGTAGGATGACTGCATTTGCATTAGGTGTTTGCATTTCACCTTTGTGGGCTTTGTGTGTGTGCTCACCGCGTAAACTGTCCTCTGGCAAATCTACATCCAGCATGAGGTCATTGTCATCCAACTCTTCAGGTCCTAGAGGGTCCAGGTTATTCAGGATATCCTGAGAACCACAGAAAGGTCAGGTAAAACTTAATTCATGGTCAGCAAAGGAACAATAAATAAATTAATTATTAATGCATTTTTGTAAGTACATATTGAGGCCCTGCAATAGACTGGCATCCTGTTCAGGATGCACCCCTCTCACACACTATCACTGCGGGGATAAGCTACTCCGCGACCCTTAAGTGGAAAAAGCGGGTATAGAAAATGGACAGAATGGATATATAAATAATCAGAATTTTGACAGCCCTCATATTGTTACATTTAATGGGTTTAAAATGTCCTCAATTCCCTGTGGTCACTAAGACCCCGACTTCTGTACACGTCACTGTGGGAAATTCATGCAAAGCTATGTGACTAGCTAAATGGATATAAAGTTAGCAATCTAAAATTTACTTAAAATAACACTATATGAATCTAAAAATGTATTTATAACTATGAAAACAGTTAAATGTATATAAAGCTAACTGAAAAACAGCTAACTGATTTATAGAGCAGTTGTCTGAAGAAAAATCCTTGGAAATGTTTTTTGTTGTTGTTGTTTGTTACCTCTGAATTTCTGATTACTGTTAAAAAAAAGTTTAGAACACTTGTAATTAAAATAGCTACATAAATCAGTGAAGGGTTCTTTAGAAACCTTTCATCTGTAAATTAAAAACCACCTGTTATTTCAGATTAGATAATTTCTTGTTTAACATAAGGAACCTCGGACATTTATTTTTAGACAAAATAACATGGAAATTTGTACATTTTTTTAAGTTTGGTAGATTATTTATATCTCATTTCAACCAGAAAAACAGACACTGTAAATAAATACAAATGTTTATTGTAAATGCAACAGGAAATAATTTGACAATGACTGCAGTGTGATTGTAAAGTAGGATTTCTGTGACATAAACCTCATGATGAATTTTTTATAGTCATTTCAACTTGTAATTTCGCCAAAATATGTAACTGCCTTTAATGTTATCAGGATAGAGTCATTTCTAAAATATGAATTTGAGCGCAATTAGTAGAGAACTTCTACCTGCGCAAATGTCTTTTGACTTTGATTCGTGGACATTTTTAATGATCCGTTCATTTATTGTTAAAATATAAAATGAAACAGCTTTTTAAAAAAATAATAAAATAGTTGCTGTCGAAAGAGCCTTTTATTTAGAAGCAGGTGATGTTATGCTCGATTCTCGGGACCAGATGAAGGTCTCTTCTGCAGCTTTGAACTCTGGTGGTGTTGCTGAAGACACTTCTGTCCTATTTTGAAGAGCAGAGATGTTTTCTTTCGACTGGATTTCATGGTGTTCAGCTCATCAATGGAAGTTTGGTTGTCTGCACAGCAAATGTTCCTGATTGGGACAAATAAAAATATTTCTTTAAATATAAAGAAACACTAAACAGTTTATATATAAAAAAAGAAAAAAAATGAAGAAAAAAAAAAAAGATGGAAAAAAATGCCAGAAAAAAAAAGTTAAAGTTGAGCTTTTGTGGTCTCCAAAAAAAGCCGTAGCTTTATTTGGTAAAAATAAGAAAGCCTGAACCATTTACAAATTAAAGCGTTCACTCAGATCAACTGTGCTAAAAAGCTAACATTAGCTGATCAATAAACCTTCACTGCAGTGCAAAAACGTCACGTTTTACTTTTATTTTATTCTCACCTCGATAAAGCTGCAGAACTAAACTCCACTGGTCAAAATGGGACTTCGCATATATCCAAAAAGTGGGAGATTTCGGACTGAGTGGGTCTGCTCCATCCCCCCGGCTGCCTGCCTCGGTCTGCCCTGGAATGATGCGTGAAGGCCGCCTTCTCCATGCGGGTCGGCCCGCTGTCATGGTTCGATCGATATCCCACCAAGTCGTCAGTCCCCCCTCGGTCGGCGTCACTCCGAAAAGTGGCTGAAAAAAAGCTTCTACCAGCAGGGTGATGGGAGAATCGTTCTACTGCTGTTTTTTTAAAGCTTTTCTGTGGTTCAGGCGATGCAAATTCAATATGCAGATCGCTGAACTTTTTTCAGATTGTGGAAACAGCCAGAGTGCGACGTAGCAATCTCCGCCCCCTTGCCGCTTCCAAAGCGAAGCGTGTGACGTCATACGTCGGACACGTTAAAGTGTTGGTATGCGTTGCATGAAGCTTCCGACGTGTTCAATGTGAAAGGCCCTTAAGGCGCATTTGTGTGTGTGCACATGATGGAAGGAAAGTGCGTGAGATAGAGATTTACATAGTCATAATACATATAGTAGCGTTATGTGTTCAAAAATAAAAATCAACTAAGATGTATGTTTGATTTGCTGAATGGAAATGTGTTTGCACAATATCAATGTATTGTGCTCGCTAAGTGATTCATTCTGGCTGGCAAATATAAGTCATGTTCATATCGCACAATCAAGATAAACTGGCTTCTACCTGATTTGATTTGATGGGTGACATGATTAAATTACACTCATTCAACAAATTATTTATCCAACTGTGGATTAGTGACTAATTAATCTTCAAGGCAACATAAGCCGGGCCACAAGGGACCTGCCCCTCATGACCTGGCTTATGTTCGCCCTGTAAGTCCCTTGTAAGTATCTTCCTAGAGTCCTGGTGGACCTGAGCGAACAGGGGAGAACAGCCTTAGTCAAGGAGGTGACCAAGAACCCGATGGTCACTCTGTCAGAGGTCCAGCATTCCTCTGAGGAGAGAGGAGAACCTTCCAGAAGGACAACCATCTTTGCAGAAATCTACCAATCAGATCTGTATGGTAGAGTGGCCAGACAAAAAAGCCACTCCTTAGTAAAAGACACATGGCAGCCTGCCTGGAGTTTGCTAAAAGGCACCTGAAGGACTCTCAGACCATGAGAAACAGAACTCTCTGGTCTGATGAGACAAAGATTGAACACTTTGGTGTTAATGCCAGGCATCATGTCTGAAGGAAACCAGGCCCAATCCCTACAGTGAAGCATGGTGGTGGCAGCATGCTGTGGGGATGTTTTTCAGCGGCAGGAACTGGGAGACTAGTCAGGATTGAGGGAAAGATGAATGCAGCAATGTACAGAGACATCCTAGATGAAAACCTGCTCCAGAGCGCTCTTGACCTTGGAGTGGGGTGACGGTTCATCTTTCAGCAGGACAATGACGCTAAGCACACAGCCAAGATATCAAAGGAGTGGCTTCAGGACAACTCTGTGAATGTCCTTGAGTGGCCTAGGCAGAGTCCAGACCTGAATCTTTGGAGAAATCTGAAAATGGCTGTGAACCGATGCTCCCCATCCAACCTGATGGAGGTTGAGAGGTGCTGCAAAGAGAAATGGGCAAAACTACACAAAGACAGGCGTGCCAACCTTGAGGCATCATATTCAAGAAGACTTGAGACTGTAATTGCTGCCAAAGGTGCATCAACAAAGTATTGAGCAGAGGGTGTGAATACTTATGTACACGTGATTCCTTTATTTTAACAAACTTGCAAAAATTAAAAGACTTTCAAGTTGTCATTATGGGGTGTTGTGAGTAGAATTTTGAGGGAAAAAATGAATTCACAAATGAATTCATTCTGGAATAAGACTGTAACATAACAAAATGCGGAAAAAGTGAAGTGCTGTCAATACTTACCAGCTGCACTGTATATTATTGTATGGTGCTAAAATGTAAATCTTCACTTTTATCAAACCTTTGCCAATCAAATCAGTGTAGCACTGGAACTTTAGGAATGGTTTAGATGACTGTGTGCACAAGGTGAAACCTCATGCGTATGTGTGCATACAAGCACAAGTGTGTGATGGCATGCAAAGAAAGCAGTAAATGCATGAAAATCCACAAAAAATAAATAAAAACTTTCCATTAAGTACCAATTCCGTCAACTCAAAATCCAAATAAGCATAAACAAGTAAGAAAGAAGCTTCATTAATGTGACAGAATAGCTAGTTCATTGGCAGTGTGGTTGAATAATGGCTCGGCACTCTTTACACAAAAGGCTTAAGTACCTCACTCATTTAAGCACTAATGAATTGACCAGTCTCCAACTGGAATTACAAAAGCCTAACATTAAAGGAAAATAAACAGCCCAGGGAGAAGAACCGTAGCTCAACAAATTGAGCAAGAAATTATTTAAAAAGGGGAGGATTATAGAAACACCAGGAGTATGATTGGAAATAAGCAGGAGCAGACAGATGGAAAAAGGCAGAAATTGGAAAACATCTACAAATGAAACAAAAAATAAATTAAAACTGAAGAACAGCAGTCAGCCACATGGATAAAATAAGGAATAAACAGACAGAAATATAAGAAGGGGAAGGTGTTTCCCATTGGAGCTGTTGCCGTGAGGTGTGAATATATGCTATAATGTAAAGGATCAGTATTTCTTCACAGGAGATAAGCTGCTAGACACAAGTATCAAAAGCAAAAAAAAAACTGAAACATCTGTTTAAATGTATAGTGCCACTTTTTAAAGGTTTAAGTCATAAAAAGAATTTTCTTTGGCACCACTATAATTGTATTCCTTAGTGTTTACTAGATAAGGGATTCATAATATGATATTGCCAATATGATCAATATGCTGTGTGAAAACTATTTAGAATTCCAAGCCCTGAGAGGGAGAAATTCAAGGGATCAGATGCTATGACCAACATTTGGTAGATTTGGAAGTGACTGACAAGAAATCTCATAGATGTTAATGTAGGATGGGTCATAGGTAATGTCAAAACCTCATGCATGCGCATACACGCTTTCTCCTCTTGTTAGTCTGCATGACGGTGATGACAGAAAAGCAGCGCTGCCAACTGTCCCATATTGGGCGGGACAGTCCCGGCATTTACTCCCATGTCCCGCTTGAGTGTGTAAGTCCTGTACACACTCAAGCGGCACATGGGACATTAGTCCCGCATTTGTGTGGGTCCAGGCATGCCTCTAGATCTCCCTAGTTATGCTTTCGCGCCCTTGGCGCTCATGGCCATGCGTGGGTGTCCATATTGGCAAATTCAAATGTTGGGAGGTATGGAAAAGACTAGGGATG